>NC_056743.1:1134209941-1134334941 GCF_019279795.1 Protopterus annectens
CCCCAGAACAGGCTGGCACAGGGACTTTCCCTGCCTAGCTTTAGAACCCCTACATACCAAGCGCCATGATTGCTCTACCAGCTGGTACTGACTCCGAACATACTGGTGTCGCTGTGACAGATACATAATATGACTATCATGGCATCAAGCTGCATGACACAAGGTGCATGCACATCACCTTTGCATTACACCATTCACCCACTGACTATCACATGGATGGTAGTCCCCTACATACATATCACATTGTACATGTTTGCAGTACACACATATGTCGCACCCACTCCTGTGGTTACCGTATTGCCACTGTGGCGTGGATATCCTCCTACGTGGCCACACCTATCTGTACTGGGTGTGTAACTGGTACATATGCACCCATTGTACCTCTAAACTCAAGACATCTACACACATTCAAGGGTACACCACCCCATTTAGGGTGTACCTTACACAACAGCTACAGCTTTACATGCCACAACATTAACACGCCATGACGTTTACTGAGCTCCGACAGTTTAAATATGCGGCTGCACTACGGACACCACATCTGTACACATTTGCATACTACATACACAGGGGTGACCTCTGCTGATCAGACAGGGCCCATGTCCATAACATTATTGATGGATATACTCCTCATACACAACATAAGCAGAGGCCACTGTGAGCAACATGCTCATGGATATGTGCACACACGCCACAATGAGTGGTATGTGCTTCTGGGTTACAGTCCCAAACAGGACACTCACCATGCTGTGGAACATAAGTCCTCTGTACATCACGCAGGGACACTCAGTAGCACTGTTCATGTGATACCTCCCTTGGTGGTTGGGAGACACATGTAGGCCTGGGATCACTGCAGTGGCGGTACTGTGCAGTGGTGCAGGTGACACCTGGCTCTGCTCTTCACAGGACACTACCCTGGAGAGGTGCCACTAGTGTGAACACTGTAGTTGTGCTTACACATGGACTTGACAGACTGCATAGTACCCCACTATGCACCTGTGCAGCTATTACATGTCCTTTGTACATGGTTACTTGGTAGCCCTTCCATTTAGATTAGCTATCATGCTATTACTATGTCCCATACCTACAGGCCATATGTATCCTGTTATTGTACATACCAATAGACGATACCTGTGGTATGCATGATATGCCTGTTATGCTGTGTAGAATATCTGTCATATCTACCTATAATACTATACATTACACATATTTCACATAGTATCCCATAATGCAAAACATACTTGCTCAGCGGGACCACCTTACATATGTCATTAATGTTATTTACCCATACACATGCGTGCTGTGACAGTATATCAACAAATACTACCCCCTGCTAGGGCACGCCCTTGTTGGACATACCCAACCACTGACGGCGGTTGTATGGCATTGTTCTGTTTAATGGCCTCATGTAGCATCCCTTCTGGTGTCTATGCTGTGTACCTTGTGTCCCACTGCTGGATGCACAGATTCTACAAGCGTTAGTATGCTCAGCAAGACATCACTACATCAATACCTTTCCCCACTTTATGCATTGCGGACACATTTAATTAATGGAAACCAGGCTATACATACAGTAAAACTAATTAATACAGATCATGCTATACATAACCTTACATATCGGGCATTCTACATACCTTGTTGTCGTTACGGCATTTCGTTTCTATCTCTCTCACAGTGTTTCAATTGTTTTTCGGTATGAGCATATGGTTTGAATGTCTGGCAAGTCATCCTTATATACGTCGATACCTGAAACATGTGGATTCTTCCTGCCAATTGGTGTTCCTGAGTGACTAATTACTTGCATATCAGCTGTGCAGCTACTCCATTTGCCAATTACATGGCGGCAGTGGGGTATAATTGGATTCTCCACTTGGGCATTGCCTATTTACCCTACCTTCGGGGAGACGGTCTGTATTGTGTTTTGTTATGAGTAACTGCAACTGCTATGCATGGAGACAAGTATAGTTTGGATTCATGTCCCCCGTGGATTGTGTGTGACAGGTAGAGTATTTGGTTCAACATGTGGGTGTACCTGTCATCCCGACATCTGTTAATGGAGTATTGCAATCAATACCTGTAACATGGCTGTTTGTTCCATTATACAATGCCTGCAATTTTGCATGTCGCCTTTAATTGTGTCTCTCACACGGTATGTTGAGGGTTCTGCAGATGTAATTGACTGACTGGATGTTTGTGCTGCTATTACAGTTTGTATTGCTTTAGTTTCTAGTGTGGGGGATGTCGGTGGTTGTACGTAACATATACGGTTTGTGGGCCTTGCATGTCTATATAATCCGTATATATGTGTGTGGGCTCTGTCCCTGATTAGAGAGCTAACAGTTAGTAGACTTATGTTACGGGATTGTACGTTGGGCTGTTGTTAATTGGTTTCTATATTGTCTGCAGGTGAGCTTGCTACATGTATACCTCCGTAATTGCAGCGATATATCAGGGGATATGTGTAGGTGACAGCTATCCTTTGTATTTCTGTCCCAGATATTTGCAGTCAATGTGGTTGTGTTGTTAAAAGAGCCTGTTTGCCATGGGTTGCCACCTTATCATATGGTAATTGTTGGACACTTGCGGGACACAAAGCAGTGTTTACAGGCCAACATGTAGCCACAGTCAGTACACAGGTAGCACATACTTTTATCCTCACTACATACCTATTGTTGTGACTTTGGATACTTATCATATTGCATGTAACATTTAAGTTTCTTACATACAGGCATAACTATTAAATACGACTGTTACATTATATATGGGACATATTTATGTCCTACCATCTTGAACATTTGCCCTTTGTACTGTTTTATGTCAGGACACACCTGCCCAGGGTGGGGATGTCCCTCCTACTGTGGTACAGGTAGTAACTGTATGCCTACAGCTAGCTATACCCACACCTACCGTACTGGTCTGCCTCTGACTTGGCACCAACATACACATGTTGCGGACACACACACACATTACTGTCGCACAGAAATGCACACGGCACCCTCAACGCACACTAACACAGACTACGGCACTCACAGACACAGTTGAACACAGTACCTATCAGGTACCTCACAGTACCCATCAGCGGTGACTAACCATCCCTTCATATCATCATACTATTACTTGCGGATGTACTGTTCCGGTACTGTGTTCTATCGGTCTTTCAGCCTCGTGGTTATGCATGTTGGTATGTTACACATTCCATGGTTGGCGGTATCCTATTTATTTGTACCTCCAAGATGTTGTGAATGTCGTTGAACTATCTATCATATTTGCAGATATCGCTGAATCCATCTATATCACCATATATCCCTCTATTGCCCTTTCTATCTGTATTATATATATGCATATGTGTACATATATATATATATATATATATATATATATATATATATATATATATATATATATATATATCTGGCGGGGAACGTGACAGGCACACAGCACCACCATATGCTGTAAGACTCATGTACTGTTCAGGTGTTGGCATTCCGTGTTGCACTGGCTGTTGTGTTTACAATGTTTAAGAGCTGCCTGTGTAGGAGTCACACATTGGACCACCTATACATTACAATTTACAGGTGGTCATGTTTGTGTGCCATCCATTTTACTGTGTGTGCAGGTGGAGAGGTATCAGTCCGTAGGGGCCTAAATGGTCAGTGTATGTGCTATACGTTCCCTCTTTGCCAAGGCATAGGCATATTGGGCACGCCTCCATCTGCCTCCTGGGGCTGGTACAGTGTGTTCATGGTCTGAATCCCTCTGTGCCTGTACTGGCCTTGGCAATTGCGGTGGGCTATGAGGGTCTTCACCATTTTGTCCCTGCTGCAGCTGCTTCCGCAGGATCATATTATGTAGCATGGCACATACTATGACGATGTGGGCACACGTGCCTGGAGAGTACTGCAAGGCTTCACCAGATGTATCCAAGCACCGGAACCGTGATTTCAGCATCCCGAACACACGCTCTATGATGATTCTGGTTTGTGCGTGTGCCCCATTATGGCGTTCTTGCATGGGTGTGTGTGCATTTCTGATGGGAGTCATCATCCACGGCTCCAGTGTATAGCCAGCATCCCCCACGAGATGGCCATGTGGGATGTCCCCCTGACAAATACCTGATACAGCTGTGAGGCATGCCAGATATGGGAGTCATGGTAGCTTCCAGGGCTGCCAGCACACACATCCATGATAATGCCCTGGGCATTGCACATGACCTGGCAGTTGATGGAGTGGAATCCCTTGCAGTTTATGTAGCGATACCCTGCTCACCGGTGGTGACTTGATTTGTATGTGCGTGCAGTCTATCGCACCCAGTATCTCCGGGTATTGTGCCACATGGTGGAAGTGACGATATTGCTGGCCAACTCCTCCTGAGTTCTGGGGAAGTATATCTGCTCATTGGCATGTGGTAACATGGCATCCAGGAACTGGTGTAGTACCCTGGATGCTGATGCCTGTGAGATACCCATTATATCTCCAGTTGGCCTTTGAAAGGTACCTGTGGCCAGTATTCGCAGGCTTACACATACCTTCGTGTCCACTGGTATGGGTTCCCCTCTGTTGTTTCTGGTTCTCAGGCGTGGCTGGCACAGCTCCACTATTTGCTGTAAGATGTCCCTGTCCACCCTGTAATGCTCTACTATCTCCAGGTCATGTAGCCCCTGGTAGGTTACCCTTGGTCTGAACACTCTCCTTCTTCGAGGCCTGCGGTGGTTGTCAGCATCATCCTCCACAACACCGTCAGTCTCTTACACATGCTGATGAATCACAGCTATGGCAGCTCCCAACATGTACATTTTAAAAGTTCCCCGTGTGCAGTGTTTGGGAATACACAGGTGTGTGTTGGGTGCTTACACACTTTATACTATTGTGCTGTGAACACCGATGATGTCATTGGGTGTGTATGTACATTCGTAGCTACAGGTTATGTTATGTGTTTTACTGCCGGAACTACTATTGTGGTGCCTTTGGTGTTGAATTACATTTGCCTGCCGTGGATTACCTCTTGACCTTCCCTTTACATTTTTGCGCGTTGCACCTACCATTTTCTAGCATGCATCCTGCAGCCTACTTTCATTTGTGCTTTCCTGGACCTGGCGTATCTTGCATTATGTGTGCTACTGCCAGTCTGCTGTCAGTTTGCTTTGCTCTGCTGTGTCAGGTCTCCTATCTTTGCAATCCAATACCTCCCCTCCTTTCTTTGCATTCACATGCCTCCCCTATCCTGTTTTGCAGGTTTCTGCAAGTGGACTTGTCAGCTGCCGTCGATTGGCCTTCGTGGGTTGATTGGTGTTGATTGCTCATTTGCACTCCAATTACCCTACTTCCGCATTTCCTTTTCTTCCCCTGACCTTCCTGTTTCTGCTATTGTTTGCGGCGCGTGCATCCGATTACTGGGTTTCAGGCATGTTTTCATCCTCATACACATGCACTTTTGGCCACCATGTGTGCTCTCAGCTAAACGATTCCTCCCCACCCCTATCCTGCAGCTTTGCTTAGCAACGGACAGGCCAGATTTGGAATGCTCCAATGTGCTTAGTGCTACAGTGGCACACCCCTCTGCTGATGTCATGTATCTCCTCTGAGCCACTCCTCAGTGTTATACCGCTGCGCCGTATGGTACAACTTTCCTCCGGCGGGACATTTGTGATTCAGTATTATCTGCCTCATTTGCATGGCATTGACTACTAATTCATAGTTACCACGCCAAACACTATCGCAAGCCCTTAGCAACCCTTGCACCTTGGTTGTGGTGTTCCATGCCTACCATTGTGTGTTATGCTGTAAACCTGATTTCTATTACGTTGCGATTTTATGACATTTTTATATTATTTCTTTATGTTACAGCTTCCGCATACATGCCCTGCGGTTCTGCTGTGTGTTACTGTGGACATGACATTAAATGTTGTTATTTACATGTTGTGCATCTTTTCTTATGCCATTGGCTGTGTATTTCGCCATTGGCATATGTTCACGTTGTGATACCTGGGTCTGGCCCTCTTCCATAGCTCCGATGTTATGTTTGAGAAAATGTAAACTGTGTTTTTTGGTTTACATTTCCGTGGGCTTACGCTACGCCTGCACCACTTCATGAATCACTATATGCCTTCATTTGCATGGTGCAACACTGCACATGGGGTGATTTGCATACCTACGCCGGGGGCTGCGCAGATCTGGCGTACGCCGGTAGTGCACATGGAATTAGATTGTACCTGAATCACTTGGCGGCCATATTTGGCATTATAACGCCTACGCTATGCGTGCGCCTGGCACAAGCTTCATGAATCCCGGGGATAGCCTTCATCGGTGCAATAAAACAAAAACATCAATTGCTCCATTTTATAGTAGATATATAAGCAAGATTAGAGCTCATTGGCTGTTCATAGATGCTCATTAAGACCAGGTGGAAATAAACAACCCAATTTGATTATCCATTTCTTTTCTTACTAATACTATACTTTCTAATAGTAAAAACTTGACAAAAATGAAATACAATGAGCAGATGTAGTCCAGGCATCTATGTATTACACAGTCCTGTATTTCACATATTCCACTGTGGTAGTTATTATACTCTGTCCACCTATGATTACAGGCCACTACAGATATGAAAATATTTTAAAGTCTAGGAATGTCTAGTTTAAGGGAGTAGCAGCAAAGTTTAAGCAAAACTCTATGGTTTCAAAATGTAAATGTAGTCCAATATTACTTTGCTTGCTCAGCCCAAAAGTGATGATGGTGAGTAGAAAATGATTTTCCCATTGAATTATTTTAGGAGACAGAGAATCACCACTAGAACATGGTAAAGTGAGGAATGAGTGGTGTATATATATATATTGGGTGGCACAGTGGTGCAGCGGTTAACATTGTCAGCAAGACAAGCAAGAGTCTCTCTCGTTAGATTCTCGTTCTGGCTTCTGTGTGGTGTGTCATTTGCATGTTCTCCCTGTGTTGGGTTCGGTTCCCTCCGTCGGTTTCCTCCCACATTCAAATCTCTGGCGGGCTCTCCCGGGCCCCGCTCTAAAACTGGGCCTGTGGGAACCTAGTTGGAGTTCTCGTCATATATATATATATATATATATATATATATTTTTTTTTTTTCTGAGGTGTGTATGCTGTAAATTTGTATATCTATACCTATCTAACTCCATCCATATAGATAAAGATAGAAATGGATATAGTTTATATATATATATATATATATATATATATATATATATATATATATATATATATGTACATACACAGACACACAAACATATGTATATATTTACACACACAGACACTCGTACATATGTCTTTGTGTGTCTTCTAGACTGTAAATAATTATCACTGAACTTTTTCCTGGAGGGGAACTGTTTATTAACTACTTTTGTAAATGCTTTATGAATCACTCTGAGATTAGATAAACAAATCATTGTACATCAGAAAGATTAAATGACATGCTACTTATAAATGCAGAACTGCTCTGAGATTACATTGCTGTCTGAATGGGTTTCACAAGCTCAGACAACGCAGACCTTTCTTTATCTGATTATGACTTGCTATTTCAGATGCTTTACTTTCATTACTAGAAAATACAAGCTTGCTGAAAATACTCACTGTGCAGTTTCCTACAGTCTGCGCACATCGTAGAAGTCATATTCACTGTTGTCAGACAAATTCTCATGGGGCTGAACTGAAACAGTTGATATTCGCTCTAGTGCTGCCAACAGAAAGAAATAGGTTATAAGCCTGTTGTTGGAGATATTGAAAAAGTCACAAATATTACGGTCTTCATGTAAGACATTTTGAACTGTTGTATATCATCAATGAAACATGCAATCTTAAAAGTAGAAGACTAAATTGCAAATTTGGGGAATTCACAGCACTGGTAACTAGGGAATGCAGGTGTGTGTGTGTGTGTGTGTGTGTGTGTGTGTGTGTTTCTGCTTGTGCGAGAGTATCTATGCATTTGCAATTCATTAATTACAATGCCACATTTACAGAATTTTTCACAAATTATTTTTTTTCCGCACTGTATATATATCGTACATGCTTCGAGAAACAATCTTGGAGCATGCAACTTTAAAACATTGATTTTGCAGAGCGACAATAAAAAAAATGTGTATAGTTTCTGTGGGTGAATTATATGTACAACATTTGGTTACAGAGTCTCCTTAGGAGCCATCAGTTACAACAGAACAGATTATCTCCAAACTTCTGACAATGAGAGTTAACCCATTGATAATATGATGCTTATTCATTGTCTTATTCTTTTTCACACAAGGAATGCAGATAGATAACATTTACTGTAATAAGTTTCTGGTTATTACAGCAAGCACAAATTATACTTTCCTAACTTTGTATATGTTGCAACTTACCTTTTCCTTCCTTTATGAAGACATGACGTAAGTGTTACTCAGGAGTAAATTAAACAGCATCAGATGTTATGGTAAAATATTTACCAGTGAACATACACTACAAAGAATTGTGTCTGATGAATAAAAAATGATTTCAGGAGTCCTAGCTGAAGTGCTTTTTGTGGCCACTCAAGGTTTATATAACATTCCACCACTCTTGCATGTGTTGTGGTTTGTGGCATTTCTTACCTTATATTTAACCTTCTATGAAATACACCCAGGCCAATTTATTTTTGTAGCGACCTGTGATTTCACATCCAGGTTTACTTTACTCATTCTCCTATCCTTTTTAACCTTTAAGGTAACCGAATACTGCAGACAAGCAAATTACTGCACAGTGAAGGAAAAGTGAGAAAATGATTTTTGTCACTAATAACTGTGGTCTCACCTTTTCATTCACATTGATACATGTTCATTTTTTTGCTCCCTTTACCCCCACTGTCTAATGATTATCAGCTTTCTCCCAGCCAACTGGCTCATTACTTTCCTATTAGTGGGACAAGGGTAGACTCGAATGGCCTTCATTTAGACATTAAACTAAATAAAGCCCCCAAAAGCCATATCCATTGAAAAAAAATGTTTAATAAGTTCCACAGCAACCACAATAAAATGTTCAAGAGGATAAGGTGCTCAAACCAAAACCCAATAAGTGAAATAAAGCAGCCCAAACCAAAAAAACAATAAACAAAATAAAGCAGCTCAAACCAAAAACCAACAAATGAAATAAAGCAACCAAAAACCAATAAATGAAATAAAGCATCCAAAAACTTTTTATTGTGGTTGCTGTAGAACTTATTAAATGTTTTTTTTTGGTAGATATGGCTTTTGGGTGCTTCATTTCGTTTATTGGGTTTAGGTTTGGGCACCTTATCCTCTTGAACTTGTTGGTGCTTCATTTAGACATCTGTTAGGGGTGATGTAAGTGGTTTTCCTTTTTTTTTTCTATGTTGTAACTACTGTGCACACCTGATTAAGTACTGGGAAGGGTATGCAATGGGTTGGTAGCAGACAATATCCCCTCACTTTCACAAGGGGTGTTCTTTCCAAGTATCCCTGCCTCTTCTCTTCCTGAATCATGAATGGTGGTCCGCCAGGGAGATCACATGTGCTCCTTACTACATGCACCCCTCTCCAAGAAAGCTAACCTGGCTATACCCCTTTACTACATTCCTCTCCACCTGGCATCTCCAGTGTCTGAGCTGCTAAATGAACCCTGATAGTGTTGGTTGCACTCAGAGCTCCATCTCGCTGCACCCTGGTGCCAAGGGTCTTGACATCTCTTCACTTGCATTAAGCAGCAGCAGTAGGACTTATTCCCATATTCTATCACTTCCATGAAATAAATGACAGTTATCCATTCCATATTTTCCTCCAAACAGAGACTGAATTTTACTGTCTTTAGTATTTACACTGGAACAGACAGTTCAGCACATGTGGGAGCAGAGATGGTAGCCTTCCTTCTTTCCTCTGTAGGTGCACATGGAATCAGCACAGAATTTCACATGATGCAAATCAGTATGCTTCCATATTTCTGTCCTGGTGCCCAGCTTTATATGGTATTCGTTATCTATAAGTAATATGAAGACTTGGTGTGCTTCTGAAATTAGCACCTATATAGTTACCTATAGTTATAAGAAATATTTACCTGAAGTAAGCACCACTTTGGTAATGTGGATGCATTTTTAATTTGATAAGCCTAGTTTATTTGTTGTGAAAAATGTGGCTTTTCATATGCTGGCCATCTCTGTACCTGCCTGATCATACTACAGAGTAGTAGCCATATCTAGAGCTAAAATATAAGGTACAGACCCCCACCTCCTTAATGCTCCAAGTCCAAGAAGGAACAGTGGGTAGTGTTTGCACTGCTTCTTCTGATTAGTTCTTCTTCCTCCTCTTCCTCTTAATCATGTTTTGTTTTTAGTTTATAAGCAGTGAGTTTAGTCTACAGTTTTGCTTACTACAGTCCAGGAAAGAAATGAAAATGAATTAGTTAAGACACTTTTATGAAAGCACTGGCACTTTGGCGAGGGTTTACAACTACCCCATTGATTACGTAGAGGTACCTATATTGGATATTTTGTTTTAAGAATATTGGAAGTGCATTTCTTAACAACTTTAATGTCAGCATGAAAATGTGGTACTTCTATTCATTAAGTGACATTACCATTTTATGCTTGCAGTATACTATTATATGTGATTAGACCTGAAATTGTGAGCCAGTTGTACTATCTCCACAAAGATGCTTTAAAGGTTGGACAGTTATATACTCTTTTTTTTTGTGCTATCATTGTTTACATATTAAAAATAGATAATTCTTTATAAGAATATTTGTTTATCTCTGTATTCAGTACTAAAGCAAATAAAAAGGGAATGCAGTTCAAAAGTTAGATTGATAGACTGATAAAATAGGTGGAGTAACAATAAGAAATTTGATGGAGTGACACACACACACGCAAGGTGGGAAGAAACAAGCAAACTCAAAGCTAAAAAAGTCAACAAATGCAAGTCACTATTTTAGTGTAAAGTTTGTTAGCTTACAAAGATACTTCTTGTAGGAAGATTTACCTTCCAGGGATCCTCAGTGTTATGCTGTCAACGGAAATAGCCAGCAAACTTTTAATATCTTTATCCCCAGTATGAATGAATCAGAAAGCAAAATGAAAAAAAGAAACAAAGTCCTTTACATTATAAGTTCACTGTGTCAGGAACATGGTTGCATGCCAGTGAAAATGCAGAAGGTGTCATTTCTTGTTGACTTGTGCTGACAGAAGTATTACTTTAACACACACACACTAACTCTGTTGCTTTCTTTCTCTCTCTGTCCTGCCCTCCTGTCACTTTTCTGTGCGTTTGGGATATCAGTAAATTACCTGCTGAATACATAATGAAGAAAAATGAAAATGACCTTGCCTCTGATAGGTATCAATCTGCCTCTTCATTTACACTGACAGGTCTGTTTATATTCCCATCCCCCCAGACTTCCCATCATCTACACTAATGTCAGCTGTGCTGCTTTGTTTAAACATAACATCTTTATTGAATTATCACTTATGACATAGGCAATCCTGCATTTATATAAATGAAAACAAACCACATTGATATATTTTCAGTTGCAAACATTATACATCACATATAATCTTATATGCAGTCATTGTCATTCAACCATTACATAGCTCATTCAATTCCTGCCTTCCCTTTAACCTAATTCCTCCTCCAAAACATTATTCTGCATGCATTGCTCCTACAATTCCCATTTTTTAACAACAAGAGCGGGATCAAATCTGTCAGTACAGCTTAATATACTATTCAGTTTCTCTTTAATGTCTCTCACCATTTTGTCTGATCTCTTTTTGTTAATGTTGATCATCTGAATATTGCCCTAAACTGCAAATGTCAAAATTCATGATAGTCAAATTCCTCCCATCCAGTGCGCTCCCAGTGGCATGCTAAACCTTTCCTTATCCTTTAGCTTCCAGCACTGTGACTTGTGCATGCTCTGCTCTCTCCAAACAGCTTGAAACTGCTGTTCAGTTTCTGTGTGATACCCATCATTTTCTTTCTCACCTCTCTGGGTTAATGCTGCCCAGCTGCCGCTGATCACAAATGTGTTTTGAAAACTATAGGATAGCATAGCAGCCCCCACCCAAAGCATGCTTACCAGCCTAACAGTATTGTTCTAGGCAGCAGCAGTAGTTGTAAAAGTTCAGGGCAATCAAATTGTTCGTTGCAAGTCCAACCATCTATTTTTTTCTTTAAAACAGCAGTTAGCTGTGATCCCCCGCACAGCCTCCAAGTTATCCCACTGCTGATTCATCACTTCCCAACCTCGCTCTTACTTTCTTCAAATTTGGCACAGTCTTTTCCTCTGAGCCACTGACCAACATCCATTTTTAGGCCCCCAAAAAACACTGCTTATTGAAACAATTTCAAATTTTCCTTCTATCACTTTGTTTGTGTGGGGGTGGGGGGGTTAAAAATATTGCTCTAACTTCAAACAATCTGATTCCAAATTTTTAAAGCACCATTTTTAGGTTCATACTTCATGATCTAGATCATTTGTGGTTAACTTGTTATGTGCAAATGTTATTTTGCAAACAGCAATGGCAAAACCATATTGTAAGTCAAAACTGTACAACAGCATTCAGACTTCATGATGCAGATGCATGAGAAGAGTGTTTTTGTATGTTTTCTTTTACAAAATTATGAATCTACTTTTAATCTAGTGAATACTTCTCTGTAACTTCACTAAAGTTTAAAAATGTTACACCAGATATACAATATAACATCAGTGGAACCTCATTCATGAACAGCTGTATTATCCTGAAATACTTTCCATCATAAAAGTGATTTTTGGAGAAGAAATATAAAAAAACAATTACTAGAAGATCACATTTTGAGCTGAAGTTACACAATCCCACTTCAGACTTCTCGGTATAGACTGAGATGATTATACTTGTCTAGCTCTTGAATTCATGCTCATTATTTATTCAGGCCTTTCACATTACATACTTGAGTCATGCTCAGTGCTCATTGTCTTGGGTCACCTCCGGCTTGTATAACAAGTTTTAATTACAATTTAAACACTCATGCAGCCCTGTCAAAATATTACCCTTCATAATTACTATTTACTCCAAGGCATAGTATATTGCACATGTTGCATCATAATTCTCTCTCTATTTCTCCTCCTTCTTACTCCCCTTGCTTTCTTGTGCCATTTTGTTGCATTCCATCACCAATTCGTGAATAGTCAGCAACTAGATGTTTGTTCTTGTCATTACACTCAGATTTAAGGATAAAGTCCATTACCTATTGCATTTAACTGAAGTTCTGTCTCAGGTTCCAGATAGTCTTGTCACACTTAAGGCTGTATAAGCTTTATAAGGTGTAGTGGTGGGCTATTTGCAGGAAAATAAGAACCTTGTGAATCTGGGAATAGCACCATTATCATTAGCATTATCAAATGATAGAGCCTTGCTGCTAAAAGCAGTGTGCAGGCTATATTTGCCTGCATCAGTATTCCTAACCATCCCTGGGATTCAGAAATGAAAACTATATTGTCTTAAGTGAAAGTATGTGAGCAGCAGCCACGCACAGGGAGGGTGCAATTCAGTGCAATACAAAATGCCATGGCCTTCATACAATATAAATAATTGCATAATGACTTATGGAAATGGGCAACAATATTAAAATGATGGTCATGGTGAAAACAAATAAAAGTAACAATATGGGTGAACAGTTTAGAAATGTATAAATATTGTGTAATTAGATGTGACAGCTGCAGATGCAAACTGCAGTAAATCATAGAGTTATAGAAGAGAAGCCACAAAAATATGGTCAGCATAGCTGCCACTTTAATAGATGTGTAGATGCACAAGGCTGTTTTTGAAGCTGGTAGCCATGGAAGTATGTACCTCTGCCTGCAGTGCCTCCAACCATCTATCTGCGACTAACATTCCGTATTCTTTATGACATAAAAATAGTGGACCATTACCATCATGACAGAAGTAGCATGCAGCATGGGACTCATGGGATTCATGGAGTACCCATCAATATGGAAACCAAGGTGTATATAGCTTAGAAAATTTTGACAACACGAGTCTTCCAGTAACCTTCCAGCAGCCACTGGAGGACATAGTGGGTGTTTACCAGGCATGTGTCTCAAGGATGCTCCATCCGTTTCTTGATACTATGCCATAGCATTCAATGAAGATGTGGTTCTCACTCACCACAGAGGAGAAAAGGAGCAACATACAAGCATTTTTTAAGCAGATGGCATACTGGTAAAGGTCTTCACCTCCTATGCACAGGGTAGAAGGTTCGATCCTGACCTCCAATGAATGCCTGTTTGGAGTCTACATGTTCTCCCTGTTTCTCTGTGGGGTTCCTCCCACCTCCAAAAAACATGCTAAGTCTTTCCATTTCAAACTCACCAATGAGTGAGCAGCAGCACTGACTCTACATGGTGCTCCACAGGTGGAAGAGTTGTACAGACCAGCCACTTTGGGCATCTACTGTGGTGTGTAGTATCATCAAGATAGGAGAACAAGGATCACAGTTTGCATGCTGTGGCAGGGCTAGACCCTTGACAGTGTAAAAATATGGCTCTAGGTGATTTGGTCATGTTGACTAATGTTGCCAAAATGGGCATGGGTAGCTACTGGTGATAGGTTATGGACCCTGCCTACTCCGACCTACACCAGGGACCCATGCTAATGGTGGGATGGGTGTATGTGCCCTTATTGGCCAGTGTGTGCCAACCATAAAGCCCAACAGCCCTGGGTCAATAAGCTACTGGCTGGCCGTGGCCTAGTTGCCCAGCCTGGGTTACCTTGGGTATCTCTGTTGAGAGAAAGCTGGATGTAAAACTAATCAACCTGTCAAACATGAACTGATAATTGCTACACTTAATGTACAGTCACTAACAGGACACAGCTTGGAAGTGGATGCCACAATGAAACAGAGGAGGCTGGATATCCTATGTATCCAAGAGACAAAATGGAAGGGTAGTGCATTGCAGCCACTTGGCTTGGGATCCAAAATCTACTACTCAGGAGGGGGACAGGTTAGAAATGGTGTGGGAATTGTGGTGAGAGAGAGGCTTCAGAAGGCATTGAGGGATATTATCAGAATTGGTGACAGACTTATGGCAATCAGACTCCAGTGTAATAATAGGGCAGTATTCATAATTTCAGCCTATGCTCCACAGCAAGGTTGTGATAGTGAGGAAAAGAGTGCATTCAGTCAGCAGTTGCAGGACCTGCTAGATAAAGCAGAACAACAGGCGTTGGTGTTGATAACGAGTGATTTGAATGCACATATATGGACAGACGGAACAGGAGGAGGACTACCTGGGTCCACACTGGTGGGGCAACAGAAATAAAGAAGGAGAGGCCATTCTAGACTTCTGTCTGGCAAATGGCTTGATAGTAGCCAAGACATGGTTCAGAAAGAGAGACTGTTACAAGATCACATACAAGAGTGGTCAACATGCAACTCAGGTAGACTTCCTCCTAGTAAGGAAAGGGCCCTAGAGTAGAATCAGTGCATCTATATTACATAGTCGACACCATATGATCGAACTTTTAAAAGTTCAAAAATATAATAAAAAAAATAAACCAAAGAAAAAACCTACCTGAATGGTTTAAACAGGGGGGCAAGAACCCCTGCACCCCCACACCCCCGCTCTTTAAATATACCAACTCTGAGATCGCACTACAGTACAGAAAAGGGAAATCTTCCCATTCTGCACTGTATGGACATCTCCGTTGAAATGTTCAAACTTTTAAAATTTCGATCATATGGCGTCGACTATGTGACGTTCAAACTTTTAAGAGTTTGACAGCATGATACAGACCTGAATCAGTGACTGCAAAGTCATCCCCAGTGAAATAGTTGGCCCCGCGGCACAAACCACTGGTTGCCACAATCAGCTGCAAGCAGTGGTCATATAAGGCTCTAAGGTCAACAGAGACCAGAATGAAGACCTGGAAGTTGACTGGAGAAAAAGCATAACAGTTCAAGGAATTACTCAGAGCTCTAGCACCTCAAGAAAATGAGAAAATAGGTGGAGTTGAAGAAGAATGGCAGTGCCTCAAAACAGCATGTGTGATGACTGGAGAACAGATGTGTGGCTGAGCCAGATGTGGAACTAAGGTACATTACGAAAGCTGGTGTTGGAATGCAGAAGTCCAGGAAATCAAAAGAAACAAGTAGTGCAGGAAAAAGTGGGAGATAGAAAAGACTGACCAGACTAGGAAGGAATACTGGTTGGCTAACAAAGAAGCTAAGAAAGGAGCTGCAATAGCAAAGAACAGAGCATTGGAGGCACTCTACCAGCTTCTGGAAAGTGACTCAGTAGGTGGCACAAAGAAACTATAACAGGTTGCAAGGCAAAGACAGAAAGATAAAGAAAATAGTGAGATACCCTTCATAAGGGATGCCAGCAACAGCCTGCTCACAAATCCACAGGACATCAAAATGAAGAAAACCCCACAGAAGATGTACTGTCCCAGAAACAGCCTATGATGGTAGAAGAAGAGGAGCCTACCCTAGAATAAGTAAGGACAGCACTAAGGAATTTGAAGTCAGGGAAAGCAGCAGGCTCAGATGAGGTAGCAGATATGACTACGATGCTAGGTGAGATGGGGAGAAATGGCTCCTGTGGGTAATCATAGCAGTGTGGAGAGAAAGGCATGTCCCATATGACTGGAGAATAAACATACTCATGCCAGTGCACAAGAACAAAGGAAAAATCCACAACTGTGGGCAGTACAGAGGGATCAAATGCCTATCACCTTGCATGAAAGTTCTGGAGAGGGTCATTGATAAACAGATACACAGAGTGGTAGAAAGTAAGATGGGAAATGAGCAGTCAGATTCAGATCAGGATGTAGCACAACTGACCCGATGTTTGCAGTGAGAGAGATAGTTGAGAAGAAGCTGGAGACGAGGAAAGAGTCCAACTGGGCATTGCTAGACTGGGAGAAAGCATATAACAAAGTTCCAAGAAAGCTGATTTGGGCAGTACTGTGGTGGTTCAAAGTCCCAGAAACATTGCTAGAATTAGTGCAGGCTATGTACAAGGATCCAGAGACTCAAGTGCAAACAGTGTTCGGCCTCATAGAGGGGTTCCCGATGGGAGTGAGTGTACACCAGGGTTCACCTCGGAGCCCCCTGCTGTTCATACTGGTGATGGACTACGTTAGCAAACAGGTTGACAGGAACAGATCAACAAAGCTGCTGTATGCATATGATGTGACATTATAAAGCAGATTTTGAACAAGAACTTCAGCATAGGCTAGGGGAATGGAATGCAAAACTGAAGGCATATATGATGAAACTAAGCACAGTTCTATGGGCTAGGCTTGTAAAGACCCCAGGGCCATTAGCCTAGTACACACCTATGAACCTATAAGACAGTGGTAATATCAGCAAACTGGGAAGAACTGAGATAGAAGGGAAGATAGTGGAACAGGTAAATCGCTTCAAGTATCTGGGAGGGGTGGTTGAGGAGAAGGAAAGTCTGAATGAAGAGGTCAAAGCTAGAAGAATGCCAAAGGTGTACATGACAGTGGTGAGACCAGTACTACTGTATGGTACAGAAACCTGGGCAGGAAAGGCAGAGCAGATGAGGAAGCTAGAGGTGATGGAAATTAAGTGCCTGAGAAGGGTGGTAAGATGCACACCATGGGACAGATGAAGAAATGAGGACATAAGAGCAGAAGCCAAAGTAGCTCCAATTTTAGAAAAAAATCAGAGAACAGATTATGGTAGATTGGACACGTGCAGAAAAGTAGAAGACAATCTGGTGAAGAAGATTTGGAACAGACAGGAAGAAGGTAAAAGGAAATGAGGATGTCCGGCAAAGTGGTAGATCGATTGTGTGAAAGAAGATCTGCAACAGTCAGGCATCAGTGTCGAAGAAAGCAGGAGTGTGGCATTGAAATGAGAGAGTTGGTGACAGTTAACAATATAACCTGACCCTATGTAGAAAATAGGAAAAAGGAGGCTGATGATGATGATACAAACATTTTTGAAAAAGTACATTTCATTAATGTACTGGAAGCTATCAGATGAACTCACAAGGCAATAACGGCCTCACCAGAAGTACAAAGACAATGCTATATCAGTTGTAAGGATTCCACTCCATCAACTGCCAAATGGTCTGCAATTCACAATGTACAAAATACAATGTGTCATCAGGCCATCTAGGTAGTGCCTGCAGTTCCCAGATCTGGTACACATCCAACTTACATAACTTTGTGTGGGGTGCTTTCCAACAGAACCATCTTACTGGTTATGTCAGATCTGCCCTAGCACAATGACTGACGATACCAAAAGGAAATCCACAGATTATGGCAATGAGTGCATACATCATCCTGTCACAGACCCAGATCACTGTTGAACATGTGCTTGAATTGCTGAATGCCCACTTCTGCTGTCTAGATTTCTTCGGTGGTGCTTTTCAGTATGATTCTGAAACATATTTGCACTGTGTGCAGCATTACACAACATGATGGTATACAAACAGATGCAGCAGGAGAGAGACATTTGGAAAGAGGAAGCCCTGAAGATAGAGGCAAAAGAGGTGTCTGTTGAGGAGTCCATAGAGGAACTGGCTCAAGAGAATGACCATGCAAGGTTTAGCAGAGTGCAGTAGACCATGGCAGTAGCTAAGACATAGCATCTCATTCACAACTAGGGTTCAGATTAAACATAACATGTAACAGTAGTGGAGATGCATTCAGTACTACAACTAGAATATGTTGCACTGTGCATTTGATTGGCTACACTGTGCATCACACAAGGCAGGGCACAGTTGTTATTATATAAATGGGTGGAGTGGGCCACAATAACAGCTATAAACAATGGGCAATGTGTGTTTTGTGGTGAGGAATAGGGGTGCAAGCTAATGTGGGTGAGTGGGTGCCTCTTGGTCAGGTAAGTGTAGGGAGCCAGGACGATAGGTCAGGGAGAAGGAGATGTCTCCACTGTGATGTAGTACATGCCACCTGTATGCTTGCCAGCCTTTTATGGCATATATTTAGCACTGTACTGGGGCATGTTGGATAGGTTTAAGGAGATATGTGTGCTGATAATGGTTGAGGATGCCCCCTCTGGGGAAGGCACGAGCACAATCCATGTTAATCAGCGTATAGAAATGAAAAATAGGTACAAATCTATACGCTGATTAACATAACATTTACATACTTAATTGTGTAACCCCACCCTCTCCAATGGAATTGTGGGATGCCAACTTTCAAATGCAAACTGAACAGACAACCAAAATATGGCCCCAGAGTCCCCCTGCAGCCATTCCAATGTCCCATTACTTGGCTATTTCACCCCATTTACCATAAACACTGTAATGTGCATACTGCTTTACTTCTAAAATGATTTGGATTTTATTTTACATTTTATAACGCAAACACTAATGGACATTTGCTAAACAAAGCAATACAGTCTCAGAATGAAAATAGACTTAGCATTAAAACTTTTCAGCTCTTGAACACACACAATCACTGAAACAGCATTGAAATCCACATCAAAAGAAAATGCATCTGGCATTCGACTTACTCATCATGTGTATGGCAGTCATTTGTTTTTTGAGGAGTGAGACCTCTTATTCAAATTGTTTTATTAAGTCATTGATGATTTACTTTTTTGCAAATTTGTTGGCTTAATTTATTTTTTAATTTTGTGTATTGTTGGGCTGCTAATGTTGACAAAAACAATGGCAGATAAAGATTACCTTTGGGCTGTTTTCAAATTATGGGCCCCTTAAACATGAAACATACATGTGTTCTTTGATACACCTTCCTGGCTGTATTAAATTATATTCTTTGTATAATATAGCACACTTGTTAGAACTCATTTAAATTTGTTTTGAACATTTTTCCAGTAAGCAATGCAGATTTTTCCAGTAAGCAATGAAACAAAATGCATGAGCCAGTAATGACAAAACTGTCTAGTTCAGAACATTTCCATCATAAAAGTATACTCAAACTTCTGCAATCCACCACTGTCAGTAAATATGCACAATCTCTGCAGAAGTAAGTCATCTAAATAATTCCACATTAAAGAGATCTGTAATTAAAGAAGATGTTGCTTCTAGCAAACAACTTTATATTTCATTGTTTCATCTACAAGTAAAGTGCCTGTTGCCCTTGAAGAATAAATTGCCTATGTTACATAAAAAAGCTAGTAATATTTCAATAGGGAATGGATGGCAAACTGATAACAGGTTCATAGTTACTAGGTATCTCTGCCAAAGGAGGACATTCTCAGGACTGCAGCATCCACCCCCTTTAAAAGTACAACACAGTACAGTTATACCTAAAGAACTCTAAATGTACCCCACATTCTAAAATGCTCAAGCACAAGAACGAACTCTAAGAACTCTAAATGAAAAATGTAGCCACTATAGATTCCAAGATGGTGATTGTCTAGCGTACACCCTCTGCACAGAGCTCCCTACCTCAGTTATAGCTTCTTAGGAAAACTCCCTCTTTTAAGTGTCAATTTCTACGTTCTAAAGAAAAGGGAAAACTACTTCATCTTCAACTTTCTGGATCAGTGGTCTACTTAGCCACATCAGGATCAAAAGCATCTTATTTACCCTACAGTCCGGATTGGTGTTTCAGTCACGTGTATCCAAAGGGCCTAAAATCATCCTCTGCACACCCAGTATTCTAATTTGAATCAGTCAAGCATGGCAAATGAACTAGACACTATGGAGATACAAACAACAAAAGCAAAGTTATCAGCAATCTTCTCTCCAGAAAAAGAGGTGGTCTCAAAAAGACAGAAAATTAATAAGCAAACATCGGATCCCAGTAAAAGCAGCGCTAAAACCAAAGCTGAATCCAATTTTCACATGGACGAACTCAAACAGGCACTTCAACCTATTCATCTTGCCATACAAGGTTTTTCTGAACAACTTGCCAAGTTTGGAAATACTATTAACCAAATCGCTGACAGAGTGGACATCCTGAAACATAAAACACAGTCAAATGAATCCATAATTCAGACTCTATCTGAAGAGCTTCACGCCATAACTACATCTATAACTGAACTTCAATTAAAACTAATGGACCTTGAGGCAAGAAGTCGACGCAACAACATTTTAATCAGATGACTACCTAAGACTTATGAAAACCATGTCTTACTAACCATAACTAAACAGATTTTTGAGCTACTCCTGTGCTTGGATGGCTGTACTACTGACATAACATTGGAGAGAGCGCACAAACGACAGGACCCCACTGCTCCATGTCAAGTCTACACCAGGCTATTAAACTTCCAATACACTCAAAAAATCTTACTAGCTGCCAAAAAACAAAAATCCTTTACATGGAACAAACACAAGCTAACTTTTTCTCAAGATCTACCTCTCTCTATCAAGACAAGCAGACAAAATCTAGCTCCGTTTTGCGCTGAGTTAATTAAAAAGGATATCAAGTTCCAAATGCGATATCCGAGCATATTAATCTTCTTCTAAAATGGTACAAGATATGCAGTCAATTCTCCAAAAGAGGCAAAAGAAGCATTTTTCAAAGCCTTTAACAGTGCCCCAGTGTTGTAACATTCCTTGCTATCTAAACTTCATCAACTAAAGCTATGATGTGGCTTTCTATTCACTGGATAACATAGGATAACCTCCAATCACTCCTCTAGCGGTCAGTTGTGCCTTTCAAGCTGGTATAATGCTTCCTTTTCCAGTTTTTGGATTGCTGGATTGATACCCACCTTTCGACTTGGTGCTGTTTTGTTGTCAAGGGGGTCACTTTTGCTTTATGACTTCCAGTTGCTCTCACACAGAATACTCCTCCTTGTTTATAGCTCCATAAGGTGTACGAGGTAGTTCTACGTCTCTAAGCCTTGTGCTCTCTAGCCTGATTCTACCATCCCTATTATTCATTGAGCCTCCTGTGTGTTGTCAAGTGATCTAGAGGGCTTATTCCTCATTATCGGGGCTTCAGACGCTCATCAGGTAGGAACTCGAGAAGCTGACTGTTTATAGGTGCCCCTGTCAACTAGCACCACTTCTCTGAAGAGTGCTTATACTTATTAAGTGCCAGTCACACTCCAACAAGCACTTAACATCTAAAACAAAATCCCAAGTTGACTGTGAGTCGCTCTATCTGATTTATATACCGTATGGCAACCTCTTCATTTTGGCAAATTCCCTGTGGATCGTTGGTATCGTTTCAGCTAAAAAAACGAAAAGAAGAGAACTGCATAAAAATAACCAAAACGAAAATGAGCAGAAGAATCGAGCAGCAAGTAGCAACACCGGTGTACAAACGTTTAACATAGACCAAGTTTATTTAAAACGAGACATGTTTTCATCCCTCTTAATAGAAAGACTTCATCAGAAAAACAAATAAAAGCCAATTAAGGCTTTTTAAAGATTCCGCTCCTTTACAATCAAAACATTTGAGCCAATCACTTAATCGCATTTGGTATAATAAGGCTCAAAATTTAAAGAGCCCACAATGTGCAAATCATGATAAAATAACCATATAAATATACACTGATTAAATAACAACAAATAGTTAAGTAAATCCATAAAAAGAAAAAAAAAAAAAAAATATTAAATGTTAAATTGATAACTGTTGTTAAATTAATAATTAACGCAACTCTAAACAGAATAGCACTAATCCAGAAATATGAAACGCACACAAGTGGTAAGCCCTACTACGGGCATTTAAACACACTGTCATATTGTAAAATGAGCCAATTAGACTAATACATATGAACAGACTAGTATATATATAAAGTCTATGAAAAAACAAATAAAAAATTAGACAATAAAGTTAAAAAAGTTAAAAGGCAGCTGTCTGTCAAGTCATATGATGTAAAGTTAGTGCACTCTAAGTAGTACCAGTTAATAAACTATGACTCTTATTGTCTTAGACAACTCTTGAGTTTCAAAAGACAAGATATATTACAATTGTCATTAAGGCCAGGGTAACAAAAAGCATTTAACAACAGTTGCCATTCAAGTTCACGACATTCTAGTAATATAGAAGTGGGACCACCTCTAAAGTCATACAACAATTGATCAATGGCTAAAAAGTAAAAAGAGTGATCAGGTTTAGCGTTTACGTGCTTAGCTAATGCATTGTCAGTCTTATTTTTAGTGACCGCATAAGTGTGTTCATAAATCCTATCGTGGATTTTGCGGTCAGTGTTCCCTACATAAAAGACATTACAGATTTTACACTTAGCTAAATAGATAATGCCCTTAGAATTACAATCTAGTCTATGCATGATACAAAATTTTCTACTTCCAATTTCAAAAAAACTACTGTTTTTGACATATTTACATATACTACAGGAACCACAAGGAAAAGACCCACAGATTCTATTGTTCACTCTAGGTTTTTTGCATTCAAGGAGGCTTTTTAAGTTGGCACCCCTTCTATAAACAACTATTGGTGACGGTCCAATTCTCTCTATCAATAAGTTGTCCTTGTGCATTAAGCACCAGTTCTTGATTAAAGACCGTTTAATTTGGTCACTGTCATTATTAAAGGTTGTAATAAAACAAGACCTATAATGTTAGTTTGTTTGACCAAAATTAGCCGTTGGTTCTTTAGTGTCCATCAGGACGTTGTTAGTGAGACCATCAGTAAGATCAATAATGTCAAGCATGCAAACTGTAGGATTTAACACCTCGTTATTAGAGGAAGAAAAAGGTAGTATAGGATTAAGTAAGCCTATCTTACGTTTGTTTGTAACCTCAACAATAAGTTCTTGAACAAGGTAGGTAGGATAACCTCTATTCAAAAACATATTCTCTAACAGTTGGCATTCAGCCAGGAAGTCTGTTTCTACA
Source organism: Protopterus annectens (assembly GCF_019279795.1). Classification (NCBI taxonomy): domain Eukaryota; kingdom Metazoa; phylum Chordata; order Ceratodontiformes; family Protopteridae; genus Protopterus; species Protopterus annectens. The sequence continues at coordinate 1,134,233,681 of NC_056743.1, forward strand.
GAACACATCCTGGCTGCTCTAACAAGTTGTCCCTTGACTATAGACAGTTTCTGTTTAAAAGGGTGTGCACTAGTGAAATGTGAAAAAGAGTTACAATAAGTTGGTTTCCTGTAAATAGTAGAACACAACTTGTTACAACCAGACACTTTAGATAGTTTTACATCCAAATAGTCAATAGTAAATGAGTCAAATTTATGTGTAAAATGAAGGAATGGAGTAGTAGAATTAAAGTAATCTAAGAGCCTATCAGCTACAAGACTGTCACCATTGAGGATGATAAATGTATTATGTAATATATCTTGTCTTTTGAAACTAAAGAGTTGTCTAAGACAATAAGAGTCATAGTTTATTAACTGGTACTACTTAGAGTGCACTAACTTTACATCATATGACTTGACAGACAGCTGCCTTTTAACTTTTTTAACTTTATTATCTAATTTTTTATTTGTTTTTTCATAGACTTTATATATACTAGTCTGTTCATATGTATTAGTCTAACTGGCTCATTTTAAAATATGACAGTGTTTTTAAGATGCTCGTAGTAGGGCTTACCACTTATGTGTGTTTCAAATTTCTGGATTAGTGCTATTCTGTTTAGAGATGCATTAATTATTAATTTAACAACAGTTATCAATTTAACATTTAATATATTTTTTTCTTTTTTTTTCTTCTTTTTATGGCTTTACTTAACTAGTTGTTATTTAATCGGTGTATATTTATATGGTTATTTTATCATAATTTGCACATTGTGGGCTCTTTAAATTTTGAGCCTTATTTTACCAAATGCGATTAAGTGATTGGCTCAAATGTTTTGATTGTAAAGGAGCGGAATCTTTAAAAAGCCTTAATTGGCTTTTATTTGTTTTTCTGATGAAGTCTTTCTATTAAGAGGGACGAAAACGTGTCTCGTTTTAAATAAACTTGGTCTACGCTAAACGTTTGTACACCGGTGTTGCTACTTGCTGCTCGATTCTCCTGCTCGTTATCGTTTCAGATAATCCAGGCATTCTAGCATATGGCTTTGACTGTTGAGACTAGAGTACTAGTAGCTCTTTATGCCTGAATTATTAATTAGTACATACTGCAGAATTTCTATTTTGGTTAGAGAAAACTATAAGTCAAGGTGCGTTTTGGTGGTCTGTGCTGTTCAAGTACTCCTCAAGTCATTTAACTCCTTCAGCTTGAAACTGCTGGTTGTTTGATATATATGCCTTCCCTACACTAGTTCTAAGGATTAGCCTACAAAAGTTATATATTGGAGGATGGTCTGTTTACAAGTAATGTACTTTGGCTTAAATTTAACATAATTTTGTCAGACATATACTGATCTGCTGACCTTTGTGTTAATAATGTCACTTTTATCAGGTATAAAGGTTAACAGCTTGCCGGTTTTTATCCCGACTTTTGTTAGCTGCCTTACAGTTTTTAAGCAGTTACTTATGCAACATCTATACGGACACAAACATTTACAGGTAATTTTAGGCGAGCACTTCCAGTTTTGTTGTTGCCTTTGCTTTTGACAGAATATCATACGCCTAAGCAGACTCCGCAATCTTATTCTGAATCAGCACCGTTAGGCCAGGAAGAGTTATCCCCTTACTGAATGTTTCTAGTGCAAGCATTATACAGTCTTGCCACAGTGATATCGGGTCATGTTATTGTTTGACCTAATAAGTGTTTTATGTTGACTGTTATGGTTTATACCGGTGTTTACATTACTATACTGACTTTCGTAATAATCTCTAGTTCACAGAGTTAGATCATATACCTGCTGGTGAGTTACCCTACAACATACCACTTTCATTACTTACGTTTATAATATACAACCATGTTAATAGAGCTTACTGCTCTTTTCTGCCTCCTCTTTTCCGCTCTCTTTTTCTTTCCTTCTTTTTCATAATTACATTACTATATTAATCATATCTTTACTGCTGTTTATGTGCTGTTATACGCATAAATGAATAATAATGGGTTTCGTCTCATAGTTTCTTTCTAAAAATTCAGCTTTTTCTATTCTCATATTATATCTTATTCCCCTAGTTCAAATACTTCTGGATTTATATATGTTGGCCCTCTCTATATACTACCTAATATAGCAATAACCCATGCCTGGGTGTGAGTAATGCGGGATTTACCCATGGTTGGTGTGGTTTCGCCCGAGGGACCAAACAAAGACAACCGTGGGTAAATCCCGCATTACCCACACCCAGAAGTGGGTTATTGCTATTATACTATGACATTATTTAAGAAAAGAAATAATCACTTTTCTTAAATGATGGCATTGTATAATGCCTCTTTGCTGCCCTTCCGCAGCTGTCTAGTATCCGCGACAGTTCTGATGTACTGCGCATGCCTACGCAGTACATCAGAGCTGTGGCCAAAAGCAATGGAGAAAGCAAGATCTCCATTGCTTTTTACTGTTTCGCTATGTTAAATGGGTTTAACATAGCGAGACAGCTTTAAAATAAGCACTGGAAATGTCTGTTGCTTATTTTAAAGCTGTCTCGCTATGTTAAACCCATTTAACATATGAAAAAGCAATGGAGATCTTGCTTTCTGCTTTTTAAAACCTGTCTCGCTATGTTAAATGGGTTTAACATAGCGAGACAGCTTTAAAATATGCAATGGAGATCTCCATTGCTTATTTTAAAGCTGTCTCGCTATATTAAACCCATTTAACATAGCTTAGAAGTTTAAAAGCAACGGAGAAAGCAAGATCTCCATTGCTTTTTACACACTGTGTCGCTATGTTAAAAGAGTTTAACATAGCGAGACAGCTTTTAAAAAAGCAACAGAGATCTCCGTTGCTTTTTTTAAACCTGTGTCGCTATGTTAAATGAGACTTATACTAATGGAAAAAGTCTGGGCGACCGGTCCTTTTTCCATTAGTATAAGTCGATTTACAACGTGCACGCTGGCCAATCAGTGTGCACGTTTTGGAATATTAATGGGGGGTCATGGTATAATGAGTTTTAACCAACATCATATATTACCTACTCCCTTCAGAATAAATATAAGCTTACCAGTCTTATTCTTACCTTTCCTAGCCTCCTATTTTTAATGGTTGCTCTTAGTTGCATTGTAAATGGGTTCTAGAATGATCAGTTTTTGGATGATTATTTTTATGTACATATGTATAGTATCATTGTTTGTACCATTTGTTTCTCTCAGGTTATTAATGGTGTTCTTTCCTCATATTGTGCTACTATTGCTAGTCAAAAAGCTATGTTACTCTTACCAATGTTATCGCACTTCTTCACTTAAGGGGAATGGGTGGTTAGGCACCGGGTTGTATCTGAAGGAGTACTGTGCTACCTTTGCTGTCGTTACTATATCTTTAGAGGTTGGAAGATTGAAATGGATCTCCATCACCTTTGTATACCCAATTCTACATGTCACCTCCTCCCTTTATGTGGTATTGGTACTATATCCGAGATAAATGGTTAATCAAGCCTCAAGCCTATTAATCTTTATCAGTCAGAGAACATGACTTGATCCATTGATTCGTGGAACATAAGAGGCCTACAAAATAAAGCTAAGAAATGTCTCCTACTACATCTGATGTTTAAATCACAGGCTAATATTTGTTTTTTACAGGAAACACATATGCTCAAGGAAGACTGGATGAAAGAAACTAAAAGAAAATGGATAAGATCTATCATAGCCGTGGGTGATAGCTCCAACTCAAAAGGTGTGACCATTATAATTAAGAAAGATTTTCAAGGGGTAATCAATGATGTAAACTCGGACAAAAATTGTAGATGGTGCTATTTCACATCCAACCTCCTTATCTCTATCAAACCAGTCCTTTTTCTAAATGTTTATGGTCCTTGTTCACAACAACAAGTCTTTATAATGGAGATCTATAATATTCTTTGTTCATTCCAAAATTACCAATTTATACTAGGTGGCAATTGGAACGCTGTCATAGATCCTAGCATAGATCACACCAGTAACTCTCCCTTGTACAATTTCCAAGCCTCATTAGCTTTAGGGGAACTAATGTTGGACTTCAACCTTATGGATCCTATCTCATTCAGTGAGATCTCAACTAAAGATAAAATATACACATACTATTCGAAATGCTACAACACTTGGTCACGGTTGGATTTCTTTTTAATCTCTGAATCCCTGTCAAATTTTAAGTTAAACTTCTTTGCAGAACCTAGATTTTTATCTGACCATGCAAGAATTTCCCTCAAGATTATATCCACTTCAAAGACGCCTTTGACCCCCTTTTACAGCAACTGGACTCTAAACAATAACCTGCTGCGTAACAATGACATAATCCAAGTAACTAATGATATCCTAATAGACTTTGACACCAGTCTTGAGCTCTCACAAATTCCCCTAGATATCCAATGGGTGGCCTGTAAAGCCAAATTGAGAGGATTATTGATCAACAAGGCCTCTTTCTATAAAAAGCTTATCAAAAAGAAAGAAGCCAATCTGATCTTAAAACTTTCCACCTTAGAAAACAAACAGAGATTAAGCCCAAACCCTGGCTTAGATAAATTGATCAATAGTATTCAAAAAGACTTACTAGAACTTCATCAACAAAACTATTCTCTCTCCAAGAACAAAAACTTATTGCAACTTATACTGAGTGGGTGCAAATTCCATCTAAGACTCTAGCAAGAATAATAAAAAACAATCAATGTTCTCACAGAATCTCTATATTACAGTACCAGAATAAAATTTATAAATCTGACTCAGAAATAATTCAGTTGTTTCATTCCCTTTACTCAGATGTTTATGGCAGGAAGGAAGATAACACTCTTAACTTGCATATGGTGAACTTTCTGAACACTATTAACTTCCCCTCCCTGAATGAAAATCAAAGATCCCTGCTATCTGCTCTGCTGGAGCTTCAAGAGATCCAAGATGCTATTACCAACCTCAAACTAGACAAATCCCCAGGCCCTGGTGGGTTCACTACCAATTTCTTTAGAATCTTTAATCTAAGAATTTCTCCTATTCTTTTAAAGGTATTTAACTTCATTATAAAGAATGATATTTCTGACTTGCATTGGAATACTTCGAAAACTATTATGATTTTTAAAAACAAGCAAGACAAAGCTGATCCCCACAAGTACAGACCCATCTCATTAATAAACGTGAACATAAAGATCTTATTGACTATTCTGGCCAACAGACTTAAAAAAATTATGCCCTTTTTAATTTTCCCTGACCAGGCAGGCTTTATGAGTAATAGACACACTTGGGATAACACCCTAACCCTTGACTCCCTAATGCAATTTACAAAAAAAAGACAAAACCCCAATCTATGCTTTAACACTTGATGCTTCCAAAGCTTTTGACAGAGTAAATTGGGACTTTCTGTTCTTAACCATATCTCACTTTAGTATACCCAAAGCTTTCTCTGATATGATTAAAGTACTATATAAAAATTCTTCCACCTATTTATATGTAAATAAAAGAATATCTAACCCAATTAGGATTATGAATGGAACAAGGCAATGCTGCCCATTATCCCCCTTTCTTTTTAATATTTTAATTGAACAATTTTTCCTATACATTGCTCAGAACACTTACCACTCGATCCCCAAAGTTCTAAACACTAACATAATGTTTTCTTCTTTTGCCGATGACCTTAACTTATATTTTCAATATCCCAACACAGACCTGTGTAAAATCATAAACACTATTAATAAATTCTCTAAGGTTTCAGGTTATCAGATCAACCATAAGAAATCACATTTTTTTTTGAAATCCTGTAAGCCATAAAACTAACTACTTCCCAGATTCTCCCTTTCAAACAACTTTCAACCTTAGCTATTTGGGCATACACATTGAACACAATCAAGCTTCCATTTTTCAAAATAACCTACTCATAACATGGTCTAAAATTTTACAGGACCTTCACAGATGGGAACTCATGAATCTGTCTCTTCTATCCAAAGACGCGATAGTGAAAATGAATATCTTGCCCAGACTCCTTTACCAATTTAGCGCCTCAAATCATATTGTGTCTAATACTCTTATTCTCTAAAATGAATAAAGAATTAGCCAAATTTATTTGGTTTCCTAAATCAGTTAGGATATCTTACTCTAAGCTAGCATACCCAAAAATAAAGGGCGGTTTAGGTTTACCAAATTTTCAACTCAATTACACGATTATTTGTGCAAATAGAATCTTAACTATTTCAAAACTTAATCAGGAAGATTATAATTCTTCCCCTTCCTGGATGAAAATATGGTACCAACATGTTGTCACCAATAAAATTAACCCCAAAGCTCCCCTTTTCTTTCTCCAATGGTTATTAACAATTCCAATTTATCCAGCACCCTAAAACATAAAATCAGGTTATTCCAAAATCTGATAAAAACTATCAACCTCGATAAAACCCTTCCTTTACTTCAACCTCTTCATTTAAACCCAAACATCAAAATCAATAATTTGATGATTAATCTCTCTGACTTTCCTTTTATTAAAGATATTATGGTATGGGATATTTTCAAATATAAAGACAAAACACTCTCTGATTTACGTCTGACTCTTAAAGTCAATACATGGTTATTCTCTGACAATTAAGAGAATTAATCTCATCAAAATTTGCTAATCTCCTGGCCAATTGTCAGGATATCACCAGACTTTGCAAGATTATAACTACTGTCTCGAGTTCAGAGAAAATGCTATCCAGATCCTACAACCTTCTGAACTCTATAATACATAACTCGGACTGCCTTTTCTCTAGTTATTGGGACAATCAAGGAATTCGTATTATGGAGGAACAAAAATTATCTGCTATAAAAATTACTTTAGAACTATCCCCATTTAAAAAACTCATTTACACACAATTGATGATCAATAATAACTCTTATTATACACCTTCTGTGCTCAATAGGTTTGACCCCAAAACTCCCCCTTCCTGCACTTGTTGTTCCTTTCCAAAAGCAGACTTTCTTCATATAGTTTGGTTCTGCAATCATACCCACAAACTTTGGTGTTCCTTAAAAGTTCGCCTCGAGAAAATGGGATACCACAAATCCACCTTTTCCTGGGAAACAGTGATCTTTCACATCCCCAACACAAAGCTTCCCAAGATAAAACATCATGTACTAATCACTCTTTGTTCCCTTATCAAATTATATATCACTAAAAATTGGATGGACCGCACTAAACTTTGTTGGAATGAATTCAAGGAGATGGCTTTGAAATATATTTCAGCACAAAAGCTTATCACAAAAGGGCCGAGGAAAAAAGCCTACTTTAAAAAAGTCTGGAAATGTTTGTTTGACCTAATTCTATGTGATTAATCTAGATTGCAGCTTCTATCTCGGAATATGGTATAGATCCTATTTTTAATTTTACTTGGAGATCCACTGACATCCCTTATAATTCTGACTTTTCTCTTCTAACTCATTCCTCTGTATGGTAGCACCTTAGTTTGTAAATATTGTATATAAATTAGTGTGTTTATAGGTTTAGGTTGTATTATGTTTGTTTGCATATTTGTCCTTGCATACAATGTTCAGCTTTCATTCATGGATTTTTTTTTTCTTTTTCTTTTCTTATTGTTCTGATATCTGTGAAATAAATAAAAAGTTATTTGAGAAAAAAAAATGCCACTGTGGTTGACAAACTGAATACTGGAAATTAACTTACAAACTCTATAATGCACAAAAAAACCTCTAACACTGCAAAAACACCAAGATCAAAGCCTCCATAATAGGAACCATACAGGATAATAGGATGATGAATCTTGAAAGAAATTTATTCACTATAGAACAAACTATTTGCTGACCCCTCATGTTTGGACACAAAATGAGCCACCACTGGGCTCTCCATATTTTGCCTCCTGATATCTCTCAGGTGCTCCAAAATGCATATCTTAACCTTTCTAGCTGTTTGACCAATATACCAACAGGTACAATTGCAGCCACAGCCTGTGATATAAACTACACCACAGGAATTGCAGTTGAAATGTTCCTTAGCTCTATACAATTTCCCATTAATTTTAACCCCATTTAAATTCCTGACTCGTTCACACACGGAGCAATTGCCACACTTAAAAAGATCCCACTCTGTCCCCACCATAGTTTTAGTAATCTTGATATTGAGTAACTCCTTGAGGTTACTATATCTGCAATAAGAGAAAGTGATATGTTTAGGAAAAAGAAAGCCTACTGAAACATCTTCTATAGTGAATAAATTTATTTCAGGAATTATCATCCTATTGTCCTGTGTGGTTCCTATCATGGAAACTCTATAATGCTCAAACACAAGAATGAACTCTAAATGCAAAGACTCAGTTCAAAAGAACTCTAAATGCAGCAATGCCGGACTTACCACACAAAGAACTCTAAATGCAAAATGCAGTAAAGAGTCTGTAGCAATGGCTGATAAATTACCATACAAAGAACTCTAAATGCAAAATGCAGCAATGGATCACAAAGAACTCTAAATGCAAAATGCAGCAATAGGTCACAAAGAACTCTAAATGCAAAAGCAGCAATGGGTCACAAAGAACTTTAAATGCAAAATGCAGCAATTGGTGGGTAGTATAGCACACACAGCAACAACGGTTGATATGCCGGACTTAAATATAACAAACTTACAAACGCTTGCACATACACACCAGATAAACTAGCAATTACACATACACATCAGATAAACTAAGAAATTAATGCCCCTCTTACCTAGGTTAGAGGACTCTGCAAACTTTAAAATAATTGTGTTTTTCCATTTTTTCCTCTTACCTAGAGAGGACTAACTTTAAATTATTCTGCCATCGCTGTAACGCTGTTATATTCCTTCCCAGTCCAAGAGGCAATCGCTGATGTCATCATGCATACCCCTATAGGCTGGTGAGGCATGGTAACATCAGCCAGAAATTTAAAGTGGTACTAGTAATACAAAAAAAAATAAATAAAAAGACTGAGAAATTTGGAAATTAAGGGGGCCACTTGGGAATTCGTGGCTCCCCAATATTTTAACCTCAAAACCAGTAAATACTGAGGAATTTGGTATGGTTGAGAGGTATGTGAATGTGCCAGGTTGTGGCTACCATCATGGTTGACTCAGACCGGCCACAGACATCAGGTATGTCTCTCTGCCTGACAACATAGCACCTGAAAAACACAAAAGAATATTCAAGAATATGAATACACTCCACTAATATCTGTAGCAAAATGTAGGTAAACCTCTAGAACAGAGTGCCAAATAAAATCTACTGTTAGCATACACTGAGCAAATGGCTGCTGTAGCTGTAGTCTTGATGTACTTGTAATAACAAATAAGCCATTGTCAGTAGATGTATGGTTTTAGGTCAGGCAGGTTGTACATATCATCCCACATTTAGGTAATACCTACCTGGTGCATTGCAGTTTTGCTCCAAGGTCAATTACTCCACTTTTGAGCTGTCAGGTGCCCTAGAAAGAGATGTTAAGAACTCCTCCATGTCAGTTAACAGTGATTCTGTCAGCGGACCCCACCTGTTGGCTTTCAGTCTTGTACCTGATGGGTTGCCTTATTGCATGAGTAATCATGTCGGTGACCCATCCTTGAACCTTCCTAATGGGTTCCATTCTAGCCACTAACAGCACTGACTTGCTCCAGAACATCTCACCAGATATGCTTCTGAAAGGCCAGATCAGACTATGTGTCAAAGAAATTGCCTCTTCTTTGGAACTGGCTTTCTATTCACATTAAACAGAGTCCTTCCCTGGCCCTTTTCAAATGCAGTTTGGATCAATGGATGGGGAATCACAAATTCACACCTGGAGTAGTGCCTGTGACCCTTGTGGACAGGGACAGTCTGTAAGATACTCAAAGCATAGGCACAAATCCATGCCATCTTCTTGCCCCTAGGGGCCATATATTGGGTAAAATTGGGTTATATTGGCTAGGCTTGTAAATGTTCTTAAGCTGTTATCGTAGCAATCTTCTACAAACCTGGCCTGGACAACTTCTCCTTCCTCCCTGCATCAGACATGCTCACCTGTAATTGTAAAGAGATATACATATAAGCTGGTGTCATGCTATATACACTCTGCTCATACCTCAGTACCACAACAATATGTCTGGTATTCCCATGGCTTGTGTTATATGTTACACACTACAGCACATGCCATCTGTATGTTTCCCAGTCTTTTGGCAGCAGTTACTATGGAATGGTACTAGATGTTAACTGACACACAGCAAGAAGCTGCCTGCAAAGGTTACCATGCAGAAACATATGGATATCTGGAACATGTCATTGTTTTGGTTTAGCTGTGGCCCCATAGCAGCACATGTCCTGCTCTCTTAGCATTACCCAAATTCAGCTTCCTATGTGGCCATGTGTGGAGGCCACCTGCACAATTCCAATCTGGAAATACAGCACTATGGTAGTGGGAAGAGGCAACCATCCTCTTCCAAAGTAGCCCAGAAATCAACAAATTGTTTTTTTGTTGCATACCCTTCATTACTGGGCCAGCAGACTTAATCAATGGTGCTTTAGGCCCTCTCACATTTAAGACAGACTGTCTCCAATAGCCCCAGTCTGTCTATCACTAGGAATATTTTAAAAATGTTTATGGATGTACCACTCAGTGTGTTCACAAAACATCATGGAGGTCTGTGGACTACGTGGTCCTCTGCAGTCATGCCCCTGTTAAATGCTGTTTACAAGTTCAAAATGGAAAAACCTACAACTACTGTGTGACTGTCCTATCTGCAGGCAAACACATATTATGCATATGCCTCACACTGAATAATGCCTTTGGACAGGCATAACTGCATCTCATGATACACAGCAACAAATCAGGATATTTGGCAGTATATATCAGTTACAGACAATCATACAGAACAAGTTACTTGTAGGTTATCATCACTAATTATGACCCATGCAATTCTTAGCCTAAAATGGGGCCTTTGCATCCCATATATTGCAACACACATTAGACTTTGTCATGTAGCACTTAAATTCATACACTGCAGCACACACGTGTCATACCATACCATAAACCCCTTTCCGTGTTCATATCCTCCCAGACAGGATTCACCTACTGTTAGATAAACATACGGATTCTACCTCCTTTTCCAGAACAGTTTCATGTAGGTCACAAAAACAGCATACACTTTCAGCAGATGTACAATGTAGCATTCAAAATGTGCAGGAACCACTTTCCAATCACTTACATAACATGTACAACTGGTATATGAACAGATGGATATTCTTTGTGTAGTATAGGCAATCTACTGCTCGCTCAGTAGTAAATTCCATCATGCAATGAGTAAAGTAATAGTCAGAATTGTTTTTTATCTTGCAATTTTGAGGCTCCTAGTGTGTTCATTAATGCCAGTGGTTATATTTAGAGCAAACTTCTTTGAATCACACTTTTTCTACAATGCATGCCCGACTATGGCTGTGCAATGAGGCTCATTCACCAATATGCACTCATGTGCAACGTGCATATGTGGGTAGGTCAATGAGTTCTGCAGGCACTTATGTAAAACTATTATATCATATGAAATGTACATGTCCTAAATTGCAGAAAAAATATGTTGTTACTGTGTTGCCTGCACTCTTTACTTGCCATAGTTCACACCTTATCACCAGCCTACTATGCTATATTTATTCACACCATCCTGCGGCGGCAGGATGACATGTTGAACAAACTGAGTGCCCACTGTTGCACATCACATGTTGGGTGCAGCAGTATGCTTGGACATAAGACACCTATTCCTCTGAACTCTGACCTGATAAATGGCTATGACTTCTGAAGGCAATGGAATAACCTGCTGGGAGACTGTTGTGAAGGTATCCTTTGGAAAGTGGATAACTGTCATAGTCTTGGCTGGGTAGTGACTGCTGCTACTCTTGTCAACTGCCCTACTGAGCAATGCAGGCACCATGACAGTGACCTGAAGAGGTGGCATCTTGACCTTCTACTTCAATGGGAAGAAGACAGACAGACAGAGTGCTACCAAGCTGTATAGCTTGTATGTAAAAAAGGCTATTGCATTGTATTTTTATTTTATTTTACATTTGTTGACCGGGAGAGTCCAACTGGATTACAAGTTCATTTTCAGTGGAGGCCCGGGCAGAAAAGCTCCAAGAGAACAATGTTTTACAAAACGTAGTTTTAAGGAAAGACTTTTGACATCAGGGGTGGCCTGTGCTATGGGACTGCAGCCCCCCACACCTGTAAAAAGAATAAAATAAATTCCCCCACTGTAGAAAATAAAATATAAACTTAAAATAAATTTTACAAGTAGTCCTGGAACTCCACGCATGCATGCGTAGTCCCTGACTGCAGTGTTAGGCAGTCCAGAACTCCACGCACGCATGCGTGCTTCATTCCTGAACTCCAGACTGCTCTGTTAGTCAGTCCAGTAGGGAAGGCAGGGAACTCTGTCCTGCCAGTCCAGAGGTCTGTGCAGTGATGAGCGCACTGACCGGAAGAACACCGGACTGCTGCAGGGGACAGAATCACTAGCTCATGGAGGAGTGTACAGGATTTAGCTGCCATGGAGGATCTGCAGGTAGGGTGTGTGTGTGTGTGTGTGTGTGTGTGTGTGTGTGTGTGTGTGTGTGTGTGTGTGTGTGTGTGTGTGTGTGTGTGTGTGTGTGTGTGGTGGGTAGAGAATAAGGCTTGAACCCTGTATCTTGGGCCCAAGTGACAAGAGCCTGAATTCCCTATCCACCACCATTTGTAAAACATTTGCAGATTTTTGCCTCATATTTGTTCTGTTCCTCATAAAATCTGTGGTTTCTGTATTTTTGTTACTTAACACAGCCAGTGGTGCAGTTGTAGCATTGTTGTCTGACAGCTACAGGTTGTCTGGCTTGATTCTTGGCTGGGGTGACTTCGGTGTGGAGTCTGCATGTCCTCCCTGTGTTTGTGTGGGTTTACTCTGGTGTCCTCAATGGATATTTGTCCCTATTTTTTGGACTGTATTCCCCTATTATTGGCTTCGTCCAGGTTTTTTGTGCCAAGGTTGAGAGCTATAGTGATAACTGAACTCACTGAATATGTTTGGGGGCTGTATTCCCCCATTATTGGCTTTGTTCAGGTGTTTTCTGCTAAGATGTTGACAGCTATGGTGAGAACTGAATTCACTAAATGGTAGCTATTTAAGTTTCAGTCTTCCTTTCTTTCATAAAACAGATGATTTGGCATAGTGGTATGTTGCTCTGACAGTTTTGCACAGGGCCTGGGTTCAATACTTGGCAGTGAAATGTATGGTGGTAGCACAGCATTTTCTTCTAACAACTTTCCAACATTATACAAGCAATGTTTAAAATGTGTCCCTATGTTTTGGTCTTTTGCCCCCCCCCCTAAGTTTTGGATTTTCCAGATTTCTTGTGCTGCAAAGTTCAGAGATGCAGCTGAGTGTCAAGTAGATTTTACAAGAAGCTGAGAGCTGCAGGGGAACAAAAGTTTAATGCTGCTTGCATTGTTAATAGCACAGCAGGTAATGTACTTGCTTTTGATGCAGAAGTCTGTGGGTTCTACTCCCACAGTTGGTAGATTCATTGCTCATACCGTACTCTGTTGTAAAGGGGGTGGATGCTGCAGTCCTTTTTGGTGAAGATACCTAGTAACTATGAACCTGTTTTCAGTTTGCCATCCATTCCCTATTGCAATATTACTAGCTTATTCTTTTTTTAATGCAACTTAGTCAATTTATTCCGCAAGGGCAACAGGCACTTTATTTGTAGATGAAACTATGAAATATAAAGTTGTTTGCTAGCAGCACCCTCTTCATTAGTTACAGATTTTTTTAATGTGGAATTATTTAGATGATTTTTACTTCTTCAGAGATTGTGCATATTTACTGATACTGGTGGACTGTAGAAGTTTGAGCAGACTTTTATTTATTTATTTATTTTACATTTGTTGACCGGGCTAGTCTAGCTGGATACATGTCCATTTTCAGTAGAGGCCCGGGGAGAAAAGCTCCAAGTAAAAACTTATACAATTAATCTAAATGTTGTGACATATATTATAAAAACAGGAAGCATTACAAAAATTTTTTTTTCAAATTATAATAGTCATAGTTATTACATATATGCAAATTTATATGCAATAATATAAAATGGTGAGACTATGAAGGGAAGATAATAAAGGGTATAGTTTAGAAAGAAAAGTAGATTTTACAAGAAGCTGAGAGCTGCAGGGGAACAAAAGACAGAAATGTTCTGAATTGGGCAGTTTTGTCATTATTGGTGCATGCATTTTGTTTCATTGTTTACTAGAAAAATGTTCAAAAGAAATTTAAAACGCCCTCTAACAACTATACTATAATGTACAAGGAATATAATTTAATACAATCAGGAAGGTGCATCAAAGACCATGTGTATGTTTCGTGTGCAAGGGGCCTATGATTTGAAAACAGCCCAAAGTTATTATTTATCTGCCAATGGCAAAATGTACTTTCTTTGAATGTGGGTTTCAATGCTGTTTCAATGAATGTGAGTTTCAAGGGCAGAGAAGTTTTAATGCTAAGTCTGTTTTCATTGTGAGATTGTATTTCTTTATTTAGCAGATGTCTTAGTGTTTGTGCTGTAAAATGCAAAATAAAACTTTCAAATGAAGTCCAAATCATTGTAGAAGTAAAGCAGTATGCACATTAGTGTTTATGGTAAATGGGGTGAAATAGCCAAGTAATGGCTCATTGGAATGGCTGCAGGGGGGAGGCTCCATTTGACCATGATTTTGTGAGGGGGAAGGGCAGCAAACTCAAAGACAGCCCCAGCTGAACTATACCTCTCAACTGTCCAGATTTTCACAGAATGAATAGATTTTTGCTTCTTATTTTTGGTTTGTTCCTCATAAAATGTGTGGTTTTCTGGCAAATAATTTAAGAATGACAGACACTGAGTTAGACTTCATAACCTTCAGAAAAATGCATGCTAAAGCAAGACCTGTTATTCTATCAATTGTCTCAGTTTATACAACAATTTATAGTACTGTTTATATGTTCCCCCAGTATATTTGGCCTTGTCCAGATTTCCTGCATTAACAGGTTGAGAGGTACGTGCAAATAAATTGCTTTATAGAATTAGGCATATCCAAACCTCTCAACTATTCCCGATTTTGGCTCAAAATGTTGCTCTTTCCCTAATAATCTTGCCGCAAAATGGCAATTTTGGAAGAAAACATGGAGGGCTTACAATTAAGAAATAACTGTAATAATCAGAGTTATAGATTACTTTTATTTCAAAAATGTATGTAGATTCTTTTATTTTGTCAGCTGCTCAAGTTAGCAGTTCTTCTTTCAGCTTTTCCCGGTTAGGGGTCACCACAGCAGAACTCCGGTCCGCTAATGATTGACAGTAGATTTTTATGGTGCCGAGGTGCCAGCTCAACTCCCAACCTTCAACAAAGGCATGCCCATTCACGCATGTCTTTCAAACACCACTCTTCTGCGGGGAGGACATACAGACTCCTCCAGCCGAGAATCGAACGGGAGAGCCTCTTACTGTGAGGCGACAATGCTACGGCTGCACCACCATGGTATTTACTAATATTAAAAAGTGTCCCTTCTTTGACAGGTTCCCAGCTGTGTTGTGTGGCTGTTTTATATTTTTGCATCACATTTTTGGTCCATTTTTCATAAAATTGTGTTTTTCTGGCAAATTAGTGGCAACTCTGAAGTTAGAAAATAATGACAGACATTTGAGTTTCAGATTTCGTACCTTTCATAAAATTCATACTAATGCAAGAGCTACTATTCTATTATCTTTCTAAGTTTACAAGAACAATATTTAAAAATTGTCCTTATTTTTGGGCCTTTGTTCCACTTATATGTATGGGTCTGTTCATATTTCTTGTTTTGAGGTTAAGAGGTATGACAAATGTGTCAGGGCCATCACAGTCAGCCAGAGACATTTCAAATTGTGACATACTTGTTGCACCCTACTACCCCGTGTAGTGACTCTGGATGTGTCCAAGCAAGGCAAGGAGCAGTTATGCAGTGTAAATGTGCAGTGTATTCCCCCATCCAAGGTAGACACAAGTGGTACTTTTATTCTGGCCTTGATTTTTCAGAATGTTAGGGTTTCTGTCATATTTTTATGCTGTTGAATTATGCTTATTATTACTCAGAAAGTGCCTGTTGCTGTGTGTTTAAGTACGAATGCTTTAATGACCATCATGTAAGCTTGTCTGAGATTATAAGATGCAAGTAAGCTTTAATAAGCATACTGTTAAAGAATTGCCAACATTGAAAGCCTTTCTGTTGTTGCCATGTTTGAAATGCATATGACAGTATTTGTAATAAAAGACAGGATTACATTATTTTAAGAAGCTCATTACATTTGTTGGAGACTTGCGGTCATCTTTGCAGGCTTTAACTGTAAACCAAACAGAATGGCAATCTATCACGTGTGGTCCATTACCTGAACAGTAATCCTGTAAGCAATGTATCTTGAGCTTGTTTCTTGTTTGCTTTTCATTTTTTACTTTGATAATGTTTTCCCCATGAAACAAGTAGATAGTTTTCAGACAGCAGGTCTTTTTTGGATAAGAAACATTTTTACAAGTGGGGGTATCACAGAGATTGCTACTTTCAGCATGTTACTTTGTACTTTAATAAAGCTGAATATAAATTATAATTAGAAGTGCAGTGCAAGGAGAAGTGGTTTGAGTTGAGTGCTGCTTGTTTTT
The DNA here is from genome assembly GCF_019279795.1 of Protopterus annectens. NCBI lineage: Eukaryota > Metazoa > Chordata > Ceratodontiformes > Protopteridae > Protopterus > Protopterus annectens. Next base: position 1,134,250,304 of record NC_056743.1, read on the forward strand.
CTTATACTTGATTTTGACTGGCATTCCAGTAATGTATTTAAAAAGTAATTTATTTTTTCATGCCTCACAACCTTTTTGTTTCCATCTAGATATTAAGTAAGCTGTCAAGCAGCCAATGCATTGAAATATTTTTTTCTTCTACACTTCATTTTGTCTTGATTGGACTCGCATAATGACAGTTTGGCACCCAGGGCAGCATATTTAATTAAAGTTACAGTTTTTGTGGTTTTGAGCATAGCTCTTATCCTTTCTAGTTGGCCACACCCCTTCCCATTGACCCCACCCATTCACCTGTCTCCTGCAGCCCCCCCCCTTTGATTTAAAGTCACCAGCTGCCACTGTTTGACATACAATTTCCATAGAAGAGACTTTGACATACATATTAACTAACAGGATACATTCGTTCTCTACAATATAATATTAAATTTTGGAAGATATTCCTAAGTTTAGGATTCCTGTGATAGATTTACTATCAGAGTAAAAGCAGAGAGACATAGAATAAGGCTCAGAGAGAGCAGATGATGCTCGCTATAGTTCAGAAGGACAACAAATTGATTTACTATATGTCTTCACCTGGTTTTAGTTGAGAAGGATAACAAATTGATTTACAATATGTCTTCTTCTGGTTTTAGTTGCTTATGGAAAGCACAACATTGCTGGGGTAGTTTTCCCTAACTCCTGGAGAGATGGGATGAGCAGTAGATTAACAGTCCTAAGTGGGTACAGTACTATGATTGGTTGGCTAAGCAGAGTTACTTAAGTTAGGTGAAGTGTTCTAATGAGACAGCCAGGGGGGATACACATCACATTACACATAGTTGAAAAGGCTCTTGCAGGGCATGTAATTTATGATGCTTGTCTATATTGTTACTGTTTTTCAGCTCCCAAGCAGGTAAAGGAGAATAGGCTCCCCTTTTGAGGTAGATGGAATGTCTCTCTGGATGTAGAAGTGAGTATGATTACTGTCATAGTACAGACAATATGTGGGTGTCACATGAACAGTATATCATGTAAACGTTATAACTGTGCAGAGGTAATTATAGCACCTACATGGGACACCACTACTTTATGCATACTCTGTATGATCTATAAATGATTTGTAAGACAAGAAGCTATCAAACTTCTATGAGTAGTACAGTGCATCAATTTAAGAGTAATATGATGCCTTATTTTGAGAGTGTAAGAGGTAAATGAGGTCAGGGTACATGCCTACCTTCCTGCTGAATGTGTGTGTGTGTGTCTCTGTATGTAATGTAAATATCAACAGTGTGTATCTGAATGTTAATCAGGTAAGTGCATTGCATACATATAATCATATAAAAAAGTGTATTGCCTCAACTTGAAGAAACCTTTTTTGCAGATGCTGGCCTTATTTCAAAGGATTTCCAAAGTTATGAAAACTAACGTGTGTGTGTTATGGAAAATGTGTGAATATGTTGTTCTGGTGTTTTTATGGATGCAAGAACTGGACATTGACTCCTTTTTCCCGATTTGTACATGGGGTTGAGGTGTTGTGCCCTACCACTTTGCTTGATTCAGTGCCACCCTCTTACTTTCTTCAGCAGTTGTGCCTGATGGTTACAGGTGTTGTCTCTCTCACAATCCATGTCTTGTTTTGATGTCCTAGTCTTCTCTTGCATTCTTTCTGTTTACCCAAATCTTCTTTACCAGTTCATTGTGTACATTAGTGCATATGACCAGACCACTGTGATCTGTTTCTTTGACCTTCTCTGCAGATGGGGCTACTTCTGCTCTGATGTCCTAATTTTTTCATCTCTTCCCACAGATTGTATCCCTTTGCTCATTTCTGGCACTCCATCTCCATCACCTCAAGATCCCGCAGATGTTCTGCCTTTACTGCCCAGTTTTCTATGCCATACTGAAGCACTGGTTATACCATTGCTTTCTGCCCTTCACTCTTGTACTGTTCTGTCATAAATTACTTTGGACAGCTGGCTGCAGCACCTCTGATTTTAATTCTTAATTTCTTATTCAGATTTCCTTTCTTCTTAGTCCCACCTCCTTGATACTTGAAGTTATTTTCATGTGCACTATTTTTTCTCTTCTATTTTCAGCTATTTCTGATTTTTTTTCATTTGTTGCCATGACTACTTTCTTTTGTGTGTATTCTGTTTCATTCCATGTGGATAGAGTTTGCTTTCCAGTCCTCTGCCATTTGTACATATTCACTTTCAGATCTGCATGTAGTACCACATCATCTACAAGCAGCAGCTTTGTTGAGCTGACCTTTCCAACCTATTTGCTAAAGTAGTCTATCACCAGTATGAACAGGAGTGGGTTCAGAGCTGAACTATGGTGAACACTTATTCCCACTGGAACACCCCCCCCCCCCAGTGAGTCTGGACATTGTACTTGCCATTGGGTCCTTTCTACATACAGCATTAATTTCTACCAGTGTTTCCATTACTTTGAACCATTGAAAAACTGACCAAGTTATTTTTCTTGGGACCTTGTCATATACTATCCTCCATGTCTAGGTATGTCCAGTTGTACTCTCTTTCTCATCTCCAACACATCCTCCACTGTTTGTCTCCCTAATCATTAAGTGAATTGCACTGCATCCTGATCCAAAATGCTCATCTTCCATCATACTTTCTACTTTACATTAGTTTTCAGTCACCCTTTCCAACATTTTCAAATAGTGTGACAGGAATTTCATATCTATGCTGTCATCTCAGTCATTATGGCTACATTTTATCCATAAAACTCTGTTAAGCATAATGCCATGTTTTAATATTGTAAACTGCTTCTTGAATTAAATGCTACATATTCTTGCATTTGTGAATACGTATGTGTATAAAGTATGTTTTTTAGCATATTTTTATATCTGTAAATATGTTTTGTTCATTATTTATGTAATCCTATTTATCCACGCTGTGCCTGCAAATAGTCCACTGAGATCAGTACACTAACCTAGTAAACAAATATAAATAAAAAAGCAGTTGTGAATGTCCTCTTTGCTCTTGTATACTGGGTCTAGAATGCTGATTATCAAGTATGATCAAGTACCCTCAGCAGCCATGTGAATAGACATTCATTCTTTCTGTAGATACGTTTTACACAAACATTGTTGTGGGGCAGGTGCACACTTTGCTTTTTGTCTGCACTGAAACTGTGTTCCCATCTTTCTGGTCTGCCTTTCTAATGTCCTTCCTTACCATACATTCTTCACTGCGTCACCTGTCTCTGTATCATTGTTTGAAGAGTTTGGGTCTGTCCTTGAATGCACCTGAACAGTATGCACTGAAGAATACAATATGGACAGCACCCCCCTGAGTTCCAACCCAGTGGTGCGAGACTTGGGAACATAGGTTGATAGCAATCTCAGCTTTGACCACCAGGTTTCCACAGTGGTAAGAAAAGCCTTCTACGTAGCACACCACATAAGCAAGGGCAAAACATCCATGTCAAGGGATGTTATAACTCCACTGTACTTGATTCTCATCACACCACTAACAGAGTATAATGTACCCTTTTGCATGTACCTCACCAGATACTTGCAGCAGCTGGAGAGACCTCAGAGGTTTTTCACTAAGAAAATACAGGGACTCCAAACCATGATTTATGTGGACAGGCTAAAAGCCCTTTCACTTTACTCTGTATCTTACAGGCTGCTGAGAGGTGACTTGTGCCTGGCCTATAGGGCAATCTTGAACCCTGTCTTAATGGAAATGCTGCATATCCACAAGTCAAATGGCTCAAGATTCACTTGCTCTACAGATCTCAACTGAGCTTGTGACAGTAACAGATCATGCTGGAGAGACAGATTTGCCTCCCAGAGACTGCCACTTCTTTGGAATAGACTTTGTATTCATGTAAAACAGAGCTCCCCACTGACCCTATTCAAACCCAACCTAGGTAAATGGATGGGAGACTGCAAATTCACCCCTGGTGTGGCACCCTTGTCCATCATGGACGGGGGGTAGCCATGTTGATCACAGCCCTGCTCTGTTCATAAATCTGTTTTAAATACCCTAAAAAGAACAAATGATGATACCTGAGGTTAAAATGACTAGGCTTGTAAAGGCTCAAGGGCCGCTAGCTTAGTAATCTCTTATGAGCCTATATACCGGCCTGCTATCTGACATGCACACAGAACATCTTCAGGCAATCCACCAATTCAATGTTCGCAAACATATGTCCTGCACGGCATGCCCTTACATCATGCTTACTGCCAAACAGTGCCAGAAATGCAGGCCTTTTGGCCCACTACTATGTTGTTGGCATTGCCACAGAGCAGGTGATCTTACAGCAAGCAAAGTACTACAAATCTCACCATATTAGTCATATATCACTCACTGAATGCTTGTACATGAAACTCTTTGGACTGGCATAACCCCTGGCATTTGTACATTATTATAGCTTTGTCTCATAACAAATATCTGGTTTCATTATAGTAGTTGACCACTATATGCTGTCAGCTGCTCATGTAAACACCACTATTTTGTCTACCTTTGGTACAACACATTGGCACTGTATATCTTTTTTCCTGCATTGTTTTTAACAGTGTTGATGTCTGCATTGCCTTTCTTTGTTCCTGTCCAAAATGACATACCCCTACTGGTACATTCACACACATCTTCCACAGCTTCTGCTGGCTGGTAGCACATGACTGACAAAAATGTCACACATACCTCCCCTGAGGCAGCATCCTTGTACATGCATCTTCCTATAGGAACATATGACACCATCATTACAGCACCTGACATCATTGCATACCGAGAAAATGTTTAGTTCACCTTAACTTCATCCACTCAGCCCTCTTTCCCCTCCATTCCCCCTACCACTCCTATTCCCAAGATCAATTTAGATCAAATCTGTTTGGCACATTCCAAATTTAAAAACATTAATTCCATGGGTCCTGACAATATCTCTGGATGCTTGGTGAGAACTGTGAAGTTCAAATTAACAGAATCCCTCCATCAAATCAAATCTTCAACCTGAGTCACACCACTGGTTATGTCCCTGATGAGTGGAGAATTGCACCTCTTGTTGTTGTACCCTTGCATAAAGGTGGTTTGTCTACCGACCCTGGGAATTATAGATTCATTAATCTCACTAGTATTATCCGCAAGCCTTTGGAATGGATTATAGCCCTGTATGAAGAAATGAGCAGGAAAGTGTCAAAAATGAACTGTAGTCTTTTTTCCGAGAATGAATTACAGCTTCTACATGTAAGGCATAAATGGAATTGAAATTTAGTGTACAACCAAAAGTTTAAAAGCTTGTCAAAATACTATCACAGAATGATTCAGTTTGTACACATTTGCAAAGAAGAAACAACAAAGATATGGCTTACCTGGATAAGGAGATAGATATGTTTTCTTTGGGAGCACATAATACTCATTGGCTTTGGCTCTACTCGTGGTTGATACTTGTGAGCGGGAGTTAATCACACTTCTCTGGTGAAAAGACACTTTAGAATAAAAATATATAGAAAAATGTGAATTAAACAAAGCTCTACTTAAAATTATTTATCGTACTCAAATGTTTAGCAGCTGTGCATATTTGTGTAGGCTTCAGTTACGGTTGAGAAATTAGTACAAAAATGCAAAGCTCGAGTTTCTAAAGGTCTGTATCTTTCCAAAGGGCATGGATTATCTGAACATTAAGAGATTACTCTGTTTACAAGAAATTCTGGAGTTCTAACAGGAGGTTTAGATAATGTATAAAATAATATTTATGACAAACATTGTGGAGAGTGTTAAGACACATGAACGATTATGACTGTGATTTTTCCTAAGAAGTGGCATTGAGAAACTTCAAAAATCATTTGTGATATTGTCACAGGCTGGTGAAGTAGGGAAAAAATATGAGAACCAATTGCACTTGTTTAGGATGAAGATGAAACATCAGATAACAGGGAAGAAGGAGCACAGCCACCATAGGAAGATTCTCAGAACAAATGTATGTATGCCAATAAACAATGCAGAGAATGTTGAGGATAACATTGAAAATACAGGTCAGAGATGGTGTAGCCATCTTCTGATATGTCAACAAACGATAAAAGACCTAAAGTTGGATTGTTTGATTGAAAAAGAAGAAAAAAAGAGGAACAATAGAAGATGGTCCAGAAAAGTTAGAGTAGTTGATAAGTAGGTGTGCTGAATGTTTATTAAGGATGGGGAGCCTGAGGGTTTCAGGCTTATAGACAAAACTGGTTCAAAAGGGAATACTAACGTAATGAAATTTATGGTAGAGTAATTTGAGAATTTAGAGGTGGAGTGGATAAGGTGAATGGATCAAATGTAATATATCTCAGAGCATTCATGAACTAAGTGGAGTGCTTTTAGACATAGAAATGGCTATTAGAACTGTATTTCTAGAGCATGAGGAAGAACATTTCATATACAAAAGGACAATATCGGTTGCTTTTTTTATGATATTGGAGTAAATATGCACTTCCCATTTCGGAAAATCCTGCTGTCTTTGGTGCACCACTAGGGTCCTGAAAGATGGAAAAGAACATTAAATTTCTGCATTATAGTACGGTGTGGAATCCTAAACATCATGGAGACTCACTAACATGGCTGTGCCAAGCAAATTATTAGAAATCTGCTTTGCTAAATTGGTTTCTAGGAGAAGGAGATAGGGAGATTTGTCTTGGTTCCAGCAACATATCTAACAACTTCTTGTATAAGAGACAGTGGAATAAACTACCCAATCTAAAGACAAGTCATTTGTTGGTAAAGCAAACTGGTAAATAACTAAATGAGAGGCATTAGACTGGACCATGAAATGATGTGAGTAAGAAGATGAAATTATTTGGTTGGCAGTGATGTGCGTGCAAGGTTTCTTACTGCTCAGTATTATCATTTGAGATACAGCACAGAACTGTAATTCAGACATACAGCTGATATTAATGAACTGTTTTACTGCTGAAATGCAGCTGAATAGAAAATACACAGACAAACTGCTAAACAAATTGCTTTTCCAAATGCTGACAGTCCAAAAGGTAGAGCTCCAGTAATTCATGACCAAAAATGTATTGCCAGTATTTTACTGTAAGGATGGAAACAAGTTTTTATCCCACACTTCAAACTATTATTTCTGTTGACAGTATATGCAAATGCATATGTCTTATTTGGCAAATGGGATATATGAACTGAAGGAGGTTCAGTACTGGGGGGCAGAAGGATTTTTTTCATAGAAGTATATTTGTTTTATCATGTAGTTGGTCCTACTCAATTGGGTCAGTGATTATTCTCACAAATATGACTAGTATTAATGTTGTATATCTAGAAGCTTAGATGTTTTTTATAAGGTCAGTTTATTAGGTCCCTGACTGTCAAACTTCATGTACTTCTAGAGGAGCAGAAGACAGAAGTAAAAATAAAAAAAAAACACTTGAGAAGCCTATTGGTGAATGTATAGAAAAGCATAGGTAGCAAAAATAAATATCTGAGTTAGTGTAATGTGAATCAATTGAACTTCACGCAAATTTTCTGCAGTGCTTTATCAACAAATAACTTTCTGCTAATTGGTGAACATTCAAGTTTTAATACACAGTTTATTAAGGCTCACCAGAAATGTATTTTATATGTGCAAATCATCATGCCTGCCTATCACTTTGCTTTATCAACTTTTGAGGGATTAATTGAATCCAAATTTCTTTTGTATGCACTTTTAACACAATACAAAAATGCAATTTAAATTATTATTATAAATTATTGAAAACAAACTTGAACTGGTATTGTTGCTGTTCATGCCAATGAAGCATATTGTTAATATAGATGCTTCCTGATATATTATGTCTGCCAATGAAATGCTATAAGACTGGGCTGCCTGTATTAAACCATAGTATAATCCTGTGATGTCCTGCATTCAATATGTAAATTATGTTGTATATGAATATGTATTAATGAATTCATTTTCATTTGACAATGAGTATTTTAACAGTTACATTTCTGAGATGAATAGTTCTTTATGGGCTTCTAAAATGTATATAGATTTAAAAGCTCCTCAGTTTAGATTTATTGGGTCAGGTTAATGTAATTTATCTAAAACAATTTCTAAATATTTGATACTCAGCATTTCTTGGAGTTGGTAAATAAATGATTTCCAGTAAATGAAGAATATGTTTAAGTTAATCACTATATGTAACTATTAAACAAGAGCACAGCTTAGAAACTCATAGATAATGGTTATGCCATTATTCTAGATGTATTGTATAATGAGGTGTCATTTAACCTTACAGATGTAGCAGTTAGAATTTTCTTTCATTTGATAAAAGATGGTTTCAGATACATAATGTATTTTTGTTTAAGATAGTTCGAGAGAGATACAAGGTGTGTGTATATATGTATTCAGGTATATTTATATGTTACCGGGAATACAGATATATTCTTGTTACTGCTACTTTTTGATAGTTATTGATAATATTTCCATTTTATGGGAGGTGAATGAAGTTGCTGAATTTTGTATTTATCTTAATTGAAATGGTTTGGATTTGCATTATAATTTTAATTTTAAAATTCACAAGTTATTGGTTACTTTTTACAGTGGAAGCTTTATGGTTTGGCTATAAATCTGAATGTAAGATTTTAAGGAAAGAGATTTTTAATACATTTTAGGCTCTACTATATATCATCCTATGCATGAAAGGACTAACATACTGATGCACATTTTCACAGACTAAATAGGAACTCTTGCAAAGGTATCATTTTAGTCAGACAACTCAAAATCTGATTGAAAGAATTAAAATTGGAAAATCTTGGTGATATTATTAAGTAGGGCAAAGGCAGGTATCTTCTGAAACATGAATATGCTGTTCAGATATTTAGAATGTTTCTGCAGGTGGTACAGTTGTACCTTTTATTGAAAATATATTAAAAAGTGCTAAGGACATTGGAGTATTTTTTAAATAGTGACCTTCTCTAAGTAATGTTGCAAAATGAAAACAGAAATATTATTTGTAAATGTTCATGTATTGTTTTAAGAATAACAAGAGTATTGGTGATAAGATGTCTTTGTACAAGTATACATGTAATAAACACAATTATGAAGTTATCTGTGCTGTATCAATTATATAAGTATGTGATTAGGACAGATAACGTTGTTCATCTGATTTTGATTAAACATATATATTTTGATATCCATTATTTGTAAATCCTTTATCTGGTGTATTTAAATGTCACTTTAATGCTTTGCATGATTTCATTTGCCAAGGCCTTTTCATATAATTGATATATCTGAATGATTTAGGGAACTTTCAGAATATATAGAATGCTGCTGGTTTACTGGCATAGGCCAAATCATCCAGATGATCCAGTGTGTGATCAACAGTTCAAGAACAGTAGGAGCTGACCAGGGATGGTGGGAGTAAGGAGTCATTGCAGGCTGACCCATCTTAAGAGTAGGGAGCTCCTATGGTCTTGTGAAACTCCCACCATGAAGGAGAAGAACAACTTCAGCAATGGAAAGGGGATGTACACTTGGCTCATGCAAGCTGCATTAAGCAGTGTCCTTGGAGGGCCCATGAACTGTAACATGCATGTCCTGAGGAGGGAGGATATGGCAGGCCCTTGTACAAGTGTTATCAGGACATAGTGTTGGTAGAATTGTCTAATTTGTGTAGAGCTCGGCAAAGAGGTTGATGGTAAATATTGATCAGCTTGATGGTTCTCAAGGAAAGGGCAAGTCAGTTGATAATAGTATAAAATTAATTATATTTAAATAATTGTTTTGCACATATAACACATGCAATTGGGAGGAAACAAAATGAAATACATTTTCTTTTTGATCCTATTATGTCAGTCTAAAAACTTGGACAGAGTTTACTCTTTGTAAAATATTAATATATAAAAGTACTATTAATTATTAATGCATTGTAGTCAGAATAAATGTTTATTAAAATATGATAGTCAAAAATGTTGTTTAATGCATTAATGTACAGAAGTATTTTCATTCATTTATTTTTTGGTCTAACAAGTGCTTTTTTAATTTGTTAGTGTGCAGAAGCCATAAGCACTATTGAATTAATTAATTTAAAGGAGTCAGAAAGTCTGCTTAATTCATTATGCATAGTAATTAGAAGTTTTTGCTTAATTCACAAATGTATGGACATCTGAAGCTCGAGTATTGCCTTAGTAGCACACTAGAGCAAAAAGTTGAAACAAAAAGCCCAAAGCTATGACTTATCAGTCAGCTTGACAGATTTGTTGTCAGAAATCAGTGCTGTGCCACTAATGGTTTATTTTGACAGCATTAATAGAAAGCAATAAACATGCCATGGTAATTGCCATGGAATTGCCATGTGGGAGAAACTTCAAAGACTTTTACTGTGATACATGGCTGAAAGTTTAAGGCATGTACTGCTTTAGGTGGCCACGGTGGTGCAGCGGTTAGCATTGCCACCTCACAGCAAGAGGTTCTCTGGTTCAATCCTCGGCTGGGTTGCCTTCTGTGCGGAGTCTGCATGTCCTCCCTGTGGTTGGCTGGGTTTCCTCTGGGTGCTCCGGTTTCCTCCCACATCCCAAAGACATGCTGTAGGTGGATTGGACACCCTTAATTGGCCCTAGGTGTGAGAGTGTGCATGTGTGTGCCTTCTGTGGAAGGTTGGGTGCCGGGCTGGCAACTCGACACTGTAAAACTCCACTGCCAATCATGAGCGGACAGGTAATCCGCTGTGGTGACCCCTAATCGGGAAAAAGCCGAAAGAAGAAGAAGACTGCTTTAGGTGTTTCATCAAAATGTCACACTGAAGTTTTGTCTAATCTATGCACTAGTGAAAAACAAGTTGTGTTTGCATATGCAAAGCCAGCAGAAAAAGAAAGGAAGAGAGAATACAGGTAAAACATCACACACACATACACTCTTTCTCAAAATGTAAATCATCATGTTACATATCAAGCCCAGACCAAGGCGTTAGTGGCAGCACCCCGTCTCCTGGAACCCCCTTTTTAATAATTTTAACTGCCATCTAATGAAAATGTGCAGCACTGACACACAACACTCCTTACAGGTATGACTTTCTATTTTCACTGCTCTGCTTTCTGGCAAGTGGTTTTACATCCTCCTAATTATATATGTCAACCTACCATTTTAGTTAGGCATACAAGAACATTCTGCATTTGAAGACTGCATCAGAATTATCAAACACAAATGGTAACAGCAAGCAGAAATGGCAGGTAGAACATTTAAAACACTATTTATCCACTGGTACAGAAATCTGAAAGAGTACAAAAAATCTCAATAAGCGCACTTTACTATTTCAGCATTCTTGTGGTATATTTTCTTTATAAAATATGTTTTAACATAAACACAAGCAGGAGCCCTCTCCTAAATTGTTTAGCATGCCTGCACTTGTTATCATCCCAAATGTTTTCCCTCATTTACAGTTTTATATTATACAGTTTGTATACCTTAAATACACTGAATAGTGCTGGTATATTTGAAGAAATGCTCTAGAGAATATAGGTTAGTTGCCTTTCATTTTCTATAATTTCTATGCAGAGTACATTGTTATCTGTGATACTATAAAAGCAACAATTCAAAATAAAAAAGGTAAAGCAGTTAAATATACTGGTATATAAACAGATGACACACACACACATAATATATGTGTGTGTTTGTGTGTATATATATATATATATATATATATATATATATATATATATATATATAAACCAAACCTCTATAACATTTCCTGCATATACTTCTTTGAACACCCAATTCTTGCTGCCTTACCCTTCTATGCCAAAATACACCCCAGAACCAGAATAAAACATAAACCGCTAGATCATTATACCCTCTCCTCTAAAGCAAATGCAAATCTGTGGTGATATTAATCCTATCCCTGGCCTAGTATGAATGTTCTTAGGTGTTCTTTACCATCTCACCTATATACTCAGTTCACAACTTAGACTTATTAATATCAGAAGCATCAGTAAAAAAATAAGTGACCTGCATGCATGGTTAAATAGCCATGTTCCTGACATACTAGCCATCTCTGAAACTTGGATAAAGCAAGACATCAGAGATGAAGAAATCACACCCCACTGGGGTACAGCATATATAGACTCAACAGAAAGGCAAAAAATGTGGTGGCATAGCTTTAATGCACTCTATCACCCTGGAACTCTCTCTCTACCCAAATACTCCACCCCCCCCACCTTCAATAATGCTGAGATATTCATCTTCCTCCTCAGACTAAATGACAGGAAAAGCCTTTGTATCATAGCTCTATATATTCCACCTGCTGATAACACTAACACATTAGAAAATTTCTTGTCTTGGACTACACCAAATATTCACCAAGGAACAATCATTCTGCATGACTTAAACATAGGCTCTCACTCAGCTTTGAATCTCCCTCACTATTACTAAATTATACTGATACTTAAAGCTCATTCATACCCCAACCAGACTCAATGAGGTAAATAGGAAAAATCAGTACTGTACTGGTTTCTAGCACAGAAACTTGATACAATGTCATCTTCAGGCCACATACAACCCACAATATCCCTAACACCTGTCACCTACCTAGTATCGCTGAGGAGCAAGTCTTAAATGCCCTGTCCAAGGCCAAAAACACTGCCTCTATGCAGCCAGACAATATTTCAGGCTGTGTTCTACATGGGTTAAACAGGAATTATCATCACCACTGGGCACACTTTTCAATCAGAGCCTAAGCACTGGCTTTGTCCCAGCAGAATGGAAAACAGCTACAGTCATCCCTGTGCACAAAGGATGTGCATCCACAGACACTGGAAACTATAGAGCCATTAGCCTGACCAGGCTTATCTGCAAGACGACCACAGAATGAATCATCATGGACCTTATTAACAAAGATATAGAAAATCACCAAATACTCAACCCCACCCAGTTTGGCTTTGTCAAGGAGAGACCATGTTTGTTAAACATGATGGACTTCTTCGAAATAGTCACCAAAGCCGTAGACTCAGACAAATCTGTACATATGGCCTACCTAGACTTAGCCAAGACCTTGGACACAATCCCCCATTCAGGCATCATTGATAAACTCACCCAGCTGGTGTTCAACCCATATATTGTCAGGTGGGTTGCAAACTGGCTCATTGATAGAACTCGTACGGTCAAAATAGGGGACTCCACCACCTCCAGCAGGCCCATACCCAATGGTGTTCCACAGGGATTGGTTTTGGGACCCCTACTGTTTGGAATCTACTTCTCTGAAGTACAGGCTAAAACTAAAGGATGGGGCTGACAAAGTTTGCTGATGACTGCAAACTGGGAGTGATCATTGAATCCCCTAGCAATGTCAACATACTGCTTGAAGGTCTTACCCAGTCTAATGACTGGTGCCAAAGTCATGGTCTTAAACTTAATACAAAAAATGCATTATCATCCCCTTTGGCAAGGGTGATGTTCCTGCAAACTACCACATCAATAGCAATACCCTAAGCACAGTCAGTGTTGAGAGATCTGGGCACACAGGTTGACAGCAACCTTAACTTCGATCACCATGTCTCCAGAGAGGTAAGAAGGGGATTTTATATTTCTCATCTCATAATTAAGAGTATTGCCTTCAGAAAAAAAAGAGGTTATAACCCACGTGTACTCTTCAGTCATCAGGCTAATAATAGAGTACAGTGCTCCCTTTGGTATGTACCTTTCCAAACACCTGCAGCAAATGGAGTGACCACAAAGGTTTCTTACAAAGAAATTCTGGGTCTTCAAGATCTGTTGTATGTAGACAGAATGAAATCATTGTCACTTTACTCTGTGTCATACAGACTGCTCAGAGGTGACATGTGTCTTGTATATAGAGCAATCTCTGACCCAGCTTTAATGGAAATGCTGCACATTTGCAATTCAAATGACACATGGGTCACTCACTCAAAGGACCTTAACCTGATATGTGACATCAACCAAACCTGCTGGACAGACAAAGTTGTCTCACACAGGTTGCCCCACCTTTGGAACAAGCTTTCTATTCATGTTAAACAAAGCCCCTTGTTGGACCTACTTAAGCGTAATTTGGACAATTGGATGGGTAACTGGAAATTCACCCTGGGGGTTCCACCTGTGTCCCTCTTGGGTAGAGGCAGTAGGTGCTGATTTTAGTGTCTGCTTGAACCAGACACCCTTGGGAACACAGGCTCAACTTGGCTAGACTTGTAAGGCCCCTGGGCTGTTAGCCTAGTAACCTCCTGTGATCCCATGACCTTACCAGATATATTTAGTGGTCATCTACCAGTCTTTGCCCTTAGACATACATCTCCTCAGTACAAGAAATATAATTTTAAAGAAGTATAAAATCAAGCAAACTTTAATAAAGAAACTTTCTTAACCATTCTTACCTCTATAAACTGGGGCACACTCAAAACCATATCCATATATAATACAGTCCGCCCGTTAAATACTCCCTTACTCAGTATTCTAAACAAACTGTCATCCAAACCCAGAAAGAGGGTCAAACTAAACACTGGTCCATCACTATCTACAACAACCAAAAAATTAATACAATATAGGGATAAGGCATGGAAGACATGGGCATTTTAGTAAAACACAGGAAAATCTCGAACATTTCAGACATCTTTACAATCAAAGCAAAATAAAAGTTAAAAACAATGAAATAAATCACTATTTTAGCTTACAAAACAATCACCAAAAAATCCTGTCACTTTCTGTAGCTTCATGGTAGAACAGAGCATCCTAATCCATGCCCAAACATGCAACTCAGCACCGCTCCTCGTGGTGTCCTGCAGAGTTCTACAAGCAGCAGAGAGCAAAAGAGTGACTTTTTCCTGATTTAATTTTTTTTTCTGGCTTTTTGATTATTTACTGCTTAGTGACTGCATTTTCGCCTGTTTATACAGCTCTGCATTCTATTTAAACTGTTTTTGTGTTGATTAACTGTTTTGCACTTTTAAAAAGTTATTTGTTGCTTAATTTTACCTGTAGGCTAACACACTCAAGTCATTTATAGCATTTACTGTCTGTTTTTTCTCTGTTTTCTGCAAAAAAAAAAAACAAAAAAAAAAAAATCTTGTTTTCCCACCTTACTGAACTAGAATAGTCCAGTCTTCAGAGTTTGCTGATCTCTGGGCTTTGTCTTGGTTTCTGTGCTATTCCATATCCTTATTTGGATAAAAGGCGTCTTTGTTCACCAGTGGGAGTGAGGAGCACTGAGCAGCCTATTTGTCCCTAGAGGAGTGGTTCCAGCCAGAAACTTGTAGTCTATTGGCCATTTTGGGTCAATTCCTAGCTCTTTTCAGCCCGCTGTAATAAGGCCCGCTTTAGCTTGTATTCAACTCAGCACCGCTCCTCGTGGTGTCCTGCAGAGTTCTACAAGCAGCAGAGAGCAAAAGAGTGACTTTTTCCTGATTTAAGTTTTTTTTTCTGGCTTTTTGATTATTTACTGCTTAGCGACTGCATTTTCACCTGTTTATACAGCTCTGCATTTTATTTAAACTGTTTTTGTGTTGATTAACTGTTTTTCACTTTTAAAAAGTTATTTGTTGCTTAATTTTACCTGTAGGCTAACACACTCAAGTCGTTTAAAAGCATTTATAGCATTTACTGTCTGTTTTTCCTCTGTTTTCTGCAAAAAATATCTTGTTTTCCTTACTGAACTAGAATAGTCCAGTCTTCAGAGTTTGCTGATCTCTGGGCTTTGGCTTGGTTCTTGTGCTATTCCATATCCTTATTTGGATAAAGGGAAGCTTCTTTGTTCACCAGTGGGAGTGGGGAGCACTGAGCAGCCTATTTGTCCCTAGAGCAGTGGTTCCAGCCAGAAACTTGTAGTCTATTGGCCATTTTGGGTCAATTCCTAGCTCTTTCAACCCCTGCTATAAAGCCTGCTTTAGCGCTTTTGCGTGATTTAGCTGAGTTGCCCATAGAGCACCATCGGTTAAACAAGGTTAAACTGTTTCTGGCTCCGTAAAGTCTGCTCTTCAATTTTTCCCTTAGAACTTCTCTACTTGCAATCTAAACAGTCTATTCTCTATCTCAAAAGCTCAGCACTTGCTCCTAAAGCATTTTTATATAGGTAAAGCTCAGCACTTGCTCCTAAAGCATTTTTATATAGGTAAAGTACTTGTATACTAAACAAAGTACTACATTAGCCTAGAATCCCCTTGAGTACCCATTTCCCTATAGGTCCCTTCTGACTCAGTTACACAGCAAACTTTTTCACTTTTTCTAGCATGTCGAAGGGTCAGTTGCTAGCGTCCTCTCCTGTTCAGCTGGTGAATCTGGGCATCTTGAGGCAATGTTACAATTGCCTCATGTACACAGACAACCCACTCCTTCTCCCACAAAACACAAATACATGTGAGAGATGCAACTATATAGCCAAACTGGAGGCTGAGCTCTCTCAACTCAGGACTGGCAAGACCAGACAGGAGGAGAAGGAAACCACGCACACCACAAACCCAGTTTCACATAGAACTATCACAACTGCAAAACAAACACATAAACTCACAAAGACATACTCTGAGGCACTGATCAAAATCTACCAAAACTACAGAGGCCTCCAAAGCAGACACCCAAGCAACTGCCACCTCAAGACATAAGACATGCAACACATAGTTCTCAAAGTCAGTGTGCTAAACAGTCACAGCCCTTAAGGCCAAACACAATGCCAGACACACTTGTTATAGGTGACTCCATAGTCAGACACACTGACGTCCCACTCACCAGACTGAACAAGGAAAAGATCACAGTAAGCTGCCTGTGCTAGAATCCACCACATAACACAAGCACTCAGGTCACTCCACAGCAAGTACAAGTATGACTTAGTCATTGTCCATGCCTGTGTGAACGACCTGAGAAGTACCTCCCTGGACTACATGAAAAGAGACATAGAGGAGCTCTCAGATTATGTAGCCCAGGCCGGTATGACCCTGACCCTGAGCAGTATCCTACCCTCATCAAGAATGATGCCACAATACAGAGACAAAATGATCAGCTTTAATAATTGGCTTAATTACTGGTGTCATTCTAAGGGGATCCAATGTCTGTCTGCCTGGGATGACATGCTTGACAAGCCACGCTGCTTCACAAGGGACAGCTTGCACCTGTCACCCCTGGGCTTCTGGATATTGGCAAAGGCTCTTGCCACCCCCATAGTGCCTTTTTTAGGCAAGGCTCAAATGATAAACCTACCACCCTAGAAAACAAAAATGGAAAAAGACTAAGGGTAATACTGCTCAATGCCAGAAGTCTAAACCTCAAGATGCACGCCCTCAGTATGGAGAACATCGATGTCTGTGCTGTGACTGAAACCTGGTTCAAGGCTCCTGAGAGCACCCCAGCACTATCAGGTTATACCTCATATCATGCGTTCAAAATCTGGACCGAACCACAAAAGGAGGGGGAGTATCCATATTCATAAAGGATACCCACACCTCCAGGTTAGTCAAAGCATCGGAGACCATCCAGGTGCAATTAACCATAGGTAAAACTGCCCTA
Organism: Protopterus annectens; assembly: GCF_019279795.1. NCBI lineage: Eukaryota > Metazoa > Chordata > Ceratodontiformes > Protopteridae > Protopterus > Protopterus annectens. Next base: position 1,134,267,722 of record NC_056743.1, read on the forward strand.
CAGTTTGTAGCATGCTACAGACCACCCTCTCAAACTCAGGAAACCCACACAGCCTTCCTGAAGACACTGGAGAGTATGAATGTCTCTCCAAACACCATCATATTGGGTGACTTCAACTACCCAAACATAGACTGGGAACATTACTCAAGCCCCAACACCCTAGCCCAAAGGTTCCTGGAGTTCATAAACTCAAATGCTATGGAACAACTAGTCACCATTCCCACAAGAGGAGAAAATATACTAGACCTGATCATCACAAACATGGGGACAAAATGCTCCACACGAAGTATATCCCTCATTGGTGAGATCAGACCATAAATTAATCTCACTGGAGATCCACATCCGCCCACCCCAGCAAAGACCACACTGAAGTACTTCTCAAAAGCAAACTTCACACTTCTTAAGACTGGAGTGGTATCCTTCAAGTCCCCTGAGCCAGTGGAAACCACAACCCACACTGCTGAAACCCTTACAAATGCCTTCTACGAGCACCTCCAGGAATGTATGGATCAAGCAATCCCTAATAAAATCAAGACCCTTTCCACCAAAGGCAGGCACCCGGTCTGGTGGACCCCAGCCATAAACAAACTCTACAACAAGAGGAGAAAGCTACTACATGACAGAGCAAAATCCCTAAAAGGGAAGGCATCTCTGATCAATACTAGCAAAAAACTACGATCACTCATAAAATCATCCAAGGCCAACTTTGAGAGAAAAATCGCTAAAGACACAAAAGACAATCATAAGGCCTTCTTTAGCTATGTTAGAAACCTGGGTGGAAACTCCCAGATATGCTCAGAATTAGTCCAAAATGATACAAAAATCACTGAACCCACAGACATTGCCAACATACTGGCAGACAGGTTCAGTGCAAATTTCTCCTCCCTCCCCAAAGGAGAAATATCTATCCCACCAGAGTCTAGCCTCCCAAACATCTCAGATGCCCAGGTGAGAGCTGCTCTCTCTAAAGCAAAAAATACAGCATCAATGGGACCGGACGGTGTCCCCGGCTGTATGCTACATGAACTCAATGAGGAACTAAACCCACACATAAGGCTGCTGTTTAATCTTAGCCTTACTACAGGATACATACCCAAAGAATGGCGTACGGCAACTGTGGTCCCACTCCACAAAGGCGGTGCTTCTACGGACCCTGGAAATTACCCCATAAGCTTGACAAGCCTTGTCTGCAAAGCTATGGAGAGGATCATAATGGAACTCATAAATAAAGACATTGGGGACCTACAGACACTGGATCCTACCCAATTTGGCTTTGTCAAGGGCAGATCCTGCCTCTTGAACTTGGTTTTTGAAACAGTCACTAAGGCCATTGATGAGGGTAAGGCAGTTCACACAGCCTACCTTGACCTAGCAAAAGCGTTCGACACAATACCCCACTCGGGCATCATAGAAAAGCTCACCAGCTTAGATGTAAACCCATATGTCACAAGATGGGTTGCAAACTGGCTCAAGGACAGAACCCACAGGGTTAGAGTTGCTGGTGCCATGTCAGACTCTAAGCCGGTCATGGCGGTGTCCCACAGGGCTCAGTCCTGGGCCCCTCTTGTTCGGCATTTATTTTTCTGAAGTGCAGGCAAACATAGGGGGATTGTGGCTGACAAAATTTGCAGAAGACTGCAAACTGGGCACCATAATTGACACTCCATCAGACACAGACATCCTCCAGAGAGGTCTCATAGAAATGGATAACTGGTGCCAGAGCCATGGCCTTAAGCTAAATGCCAAAAAATGTATAGTCATACCCTTTGGGAAAAACAAGGTAACCCCTAATTACCACATAGGTGGTAATCCATTAAACATGGAAGAAGTTATCAGGGACCTGGGGACCCAAGTTGACAGTAACCTCTCTTTTGACACTCACATTGCCAAAGTGGTTAGGAAGACCTTCTACATTGCCCACCTGGTCATTAAGGGATTCACATCCAGATCAGGAGAGGTCATTGTACCCCTGTACTCTTCACTTATCAGACCAATGATTGAGTACAACCCATTCGAATGTACCTTACCCGACACCTGCAGCAGTTGGAAAGACCCCAAAAGTTCCTCACCAAAAGGATAAAGGGGCTCAAACATATGTCATACGCTGCCCGACTGAAGAAACTCCAGCTCTATTCAGTCGCATACCATCTTCTCAGAGGTGATCTGTGCCTGACATACAAGGCCATGTCCAACCCGGAATTAATGGACATGCTCCACCTCAAAAAATCCAAATCCACCAGAGCCACGAGAGCAAGAGACTTAAACCTCAACACGGATATAAATAGGACGTGCTGGAGGGACAGATTCATCACCCAGAGACTCCCTACACTATGGAACAGAATCCCAGTCCATGTGAGGCAGAGCCCCTCACTGACTCTGTTCAAGAGAAATCTTGACGAGTGGATGGGAGATCGTAGGTTTACCCCGGGAATCATCTCTGTGTCACTGCTGGATAGAGGCACAGCAAAGTAATGGGTATAGTATTCTCATCCTAAGGGGTGGTGAAAGCCACACACACTCTGGCTAGGCTTATAAATGCCCTAGGGCAGATAGCCTAGTATGAACCTATGAACCTATGAACTAGACAATATCACATTGTTATTTAACTACCACTTTATCAACACCATAAAATAACTACTTAACACAGACACTAACCATTCATCCAGCTTAACTTTCAAGTCAGTGGCAACTTTCTCCACCAACACCGTCTCATCCTCTGTCATTAAAAAGCACCTCAATGAACTAAAGCTTGCCCCCTAGCTCCAGATAGCCTTCCGATGAATACCTGAAAAAATCACAGCAGATGTCATGGCGTACCCTGTCTTAATACTTATTAACAGATCCATCTAGCAGTCCTCTGTGCCCTCCCTATGGAATAAATCATTCATCCTACCTCTACACATAGTACACAAAGTAGGAAACACAGGTAATCTTACCAACTACAGACCCATATACAAACTTTCCCCTATGAAAAATCTCAACAAAATGTATCCATTCTAAGCTCCTCAACCCATTTTTGCCAATATCCTCCTCTCTTTCACTCAGCGTGGCTCTAGGCCAAATCACAGTACCACTCATGTACTAACAGACATCACTGACAGCATTAATCATAGTCACAATACAAGTGATATTGCATTGCCCTTTTCTTGGACCTATCTAAAGCCTTTGACACTGTCTGTCATAATTAACTACTCCATCAGCTAGTGTTACTTTATCTATCCTGCTCCAGTATCTCCTGGTTCCTCAGTTACCTGTCTGACAGGTTGTTAAATGTCAATCTAGCATCTTTGCTATTTTAGAAGTCTCTGTCATTGTTCTCCAGTGCTCCATAGTAGAACCACTACTGTTTAATATATTTAGCAATAAATTACTTACTGGCTCAAAGCACACCAAACTAGTTCAGTACTCCAACAATGTAACCTTATCTGTTCTGCCCAAAATCTAATTTTTCTCCAGCAGTCTCACACAAGATCTGTTCTCCAGCACAGACAACTGGCTAGCAAAATCAGACCTAGCACTAAACCCAAAAAAGACAAAACTTCTCCTTTTCCCTCTTAAAGTGACATACCAAAGGCAAAGCTATCTTTCAAATCACCTCTCCAAACAACATAAATATTGAGGTAGTCTCCAACGCTGAATTTCTAAGGGTTATAGTAGATGACACCATGATATTCTGTCTCCACATCACACAAGCAATTAAAAAACATATCAGAAGTTAGTTCTGCAATATCAAGCCAAACAATATCTGACATCAGCTAGATAACATTAGCATCCACCTACCTGTTACCTATACTTTATTCCTGTCCTATTTTCACCAACTTCCAGTTCAGCCTGACAACTAAACTAGATCAATGCTGTAATAAAATAGCCAAATTTGTTTCCAAGTCCTATTCCATAGATCAATGTATTGCCCTCAAGCACCTGAATTGGCTTGAGTTATCTCACCTCCTCACTTACTTTCAACTTCAATTTGCACACAGATTATTCTTTTGCCCTGGCAAATGCCCTGCCCTAAGAGGTATACTACAATTCCACTCCACCAATAGTTTCTCCGTTATAGTGACAAACATTCCCTTTCAATTCACAAAACTCAAAAATAAAGTAGGAAATGCTCTTTACTCCAACTGTATCTCAAAATCCAGGAACTCAGATCCCCACTAGTCAGACTCCTTAACAATGCACTTACCTTTAAAGATAATATGATGTGATGTCCATGCACTGACTCAGTAATCAAGGAGCCTCAATCTTCACCACTAACACCAGTGAGGGGTATCCACATTGGGAAGGATAACAAATACACACACAGTAAAGTACAATTTCCCTTAAAAGAACACAGAGATCACAGTCAGTCTGGGGCTGGTTTCTCCCTTTCACTCCAGATCCCCAATAAGACTCTCCACTGGCACAGCTATAGGGTGCAGATGTCAATCGAGTAGTCAAGCCAAAACCTCCAGTGACCTCTCTGTCCAACCAGTGCTTCATGTCTCTACCCAAGTAGGTGACACACACCCTTTGAGATTTGATTTATATACAAACACACAGACACACCTGGGGAAGGCTGGCACAGGTTCTCCAGCTATGCCCCCTCCTGCCAGGCTATAAGGTAGTAATCACTGCCACCAACTACTCTTATCAGCTATTAAAAAGGCCCTTACCAAAGGGTGTCAAATTATTGCTGTGCAATATTATTATCCAATTAGTAAATGTGACAAACAGCAAGGCTTATTTGGAGTGGCTTTGTACAGTATCACTATATACATGCAATGTACTCTAGAGATTAAATTATCTCTCCACAAAACAGCTTCAGTTGAAAGATTATAAAATATTTAATAATAAATAATAAAAACACAAGACAAATCTTCTCAATTCAATGCAATGCTAGTCAAGAGTTGAGAAATCACAGGAAAATGCTTAAAATAATACTGTAAAATATCTGACAAATATAGAAAACAGGTAGACTAAATCTGATTAAAATCCTATCTAACTCTAAGAGCAATCACAGTTTTAAATAAACTTAAATATATAGAGCCAAGGCAGAGTACTGGTGAGTGGTGTTCTTCACACAAAATCCAAAATGCTCTGATTCTCTCTCTCTCTGAGAAAGTCTTAAAAATAATACATCAATGCTAACTCGTGTTAGATTACATAATTCTTTTCTGGTTCCCAGGTGAACAGAAACTCAGAGTTTTAACATTTCTTTTAGCTTGCATCTGGCTGGGAAATTATAGCAATAAAAGACATTATATATGTAAAATCTAGCAGTTAACTCTGGTTTCAAAATAATAGAAAATAGAAAGAATTCCTCAGTCCAGACATTATGTCTCTGAGCTTTGGGATCAAACAGTTGTACAATGCCTGACATATCAGCTTTCTTCCAGCAGAGTGCACTGTGGTTACATTGTTTTGAAGTTCAACATTTAACACAGTTTTCTTACATTTAAGAGGACAAGCCTATGGATTATATTCATATTTACAATAACAGAATTACCTACAAAATTCTATCTAGCTAGGCTGGCAGCCTTCCCATATCTTCATATCCCCCACCGCCGGAGAATTCAAGCTAGTTTTTCAAGTGACCCTTGAGAGGGTTAGGTTTATCTGAGTATATCTTACCCCATTCCCTGCCTTGAGACCACATCTGTGTTGGCATTGCTAACCCCACTGTGGTGCTGGACTGACATATCATATGCTTACAACCCCAGGCTCCATCTTAGTAACGGCATTTTGTTGGGTGGCTCAGTGTAGCCATGTTAAGGGATTGTAGTCTATAACTACAGTGAATTTCCTTCCCTACAGATAAGTCTGAAGTTTCTGCAGTGCCCATATTATGGGTAGACATTTTTTTCCTACAGCTGCATAGCATTCCTCCCTGGGTTGAAGCCTACAGCTGAGATAAACCACTGGATGCTCTTCTCTCTCTGAAGAAACCTTGCTGAATACAGCCCCCGCTCCATGGTTCAAAGCATCCACCTGTACAACACATTATTTGCTGTAATCTAGACTGGCTAACACAGGGGGTCCTCCCAAAGCTCCTTTAAGCTTCTGGAATGCCTGCTCACATGCTGGGGTCCACATTACCTTATCTGGCTTGTTTGTCCTTGTCAGGTCTGTGAGGGGAGCAGCTATGGTACTATAATTGGGGATGAACTTTCTGTAGTACCCTGCTGTACCTAAGAATGCCCTCACCTGTTTTTTGGTAACAGGTGGAGGCCATGCCTTAATGGCTTCCACTTTGGTGGGTTTTGGCCTGATCTTACCACTCCCCACTTTATACCCCAGGTAGGAGACCTCTGCCAAACCCACCTGACATTTGCTGGGCTTAATGGTCAGTCCTGCCCTCTGTAGTCTGCCCAGCACCTCCCTGACATTCTGAAGTTGCTCTGCCAAGGAATGGCTGTAAGATGGTAATATCATCTAGGTAAGCAAGGGTAAACCCTCCTGCTCCAGCTAGAATATGATCTACCAGCCTCTGGAAAGTCACTGGGGCATTTTTCATCCCAAAGGATATCTTTGTGAACTCATACAAGCCAAAATGAGTCATAAAGGCTGACCTCTCTCTAGTACTGGGAGTCAAGGGCACCTGCCAGTAACCCTTGGTAAGATCAATTGTGGTGAGATACTTAGCCTCACCCAGCTGCTCTAGGGCCTCATTTGTCCTAGGCATGGGGTAAGCATCTGACTTTGTGACTATTCAATTCCTGTAGTCCACACAGACCCTGGTGCTGCCATCCTTCTTTGGCACCAGCACCACTGGGGAGGCCCAGGGACTGTTGGACTCTTGAATTACCCCTAGTTCTAACATCTCCTGTATCTCCTCCCTCAGGGTCTATAATGGGCCTGCCTAATAGGTCTTTGGGGTTCTGCATCCACCTGGTGCTGCACCAGTTGGGTGCACCCAGTGAACATGTCCTCAAACTCCTGTAACACTGGTCAGATTTCTCAAACCTGGGACATACCCCTTCCACTGAGGTGTCAGTCTGAGCCTCACTGAGGAGATCAGTCACCAGCTCTCCCTCAGACTCCTTCTGTAATCCACTGCAAATACTTAGCATAAGGGCCTCCCTATCATGGTAAGGTTTCATTATGTTAACATGGTACAATTTGTGCCCCTGCCTCCTGCCTAGCAGTTCTACCATGTAGTTAACATCACTTACCTTGCTTACTACCTTGTAGGGTCCCTCCCAAGCTCCTGGCAGCTTGTTGTGCTTGACAGGAATGAGAACCATTACTTGCTGCCCTACAGCATACTATCTAGCTTGAGCATTTCTGTCATACCAGACCTTTTTCTGCTGTTGGGCTTCTGCCAGGATCTCCTGGGCCAAAACCATGTGTTCCCTGAGCCTCATCCTGAGGTTTAGGATATATGCCACAACAGACCCCTTGTGAAATTCCCACTCACCTTCCCACTCATCACAAATTAAATCTAGAGGTCCCCTCACCCTATGCCCATACAGCAACTCAAAAGGTGAAAACCCATCAATTCCTGGGGAACCTCTCTGTAAGTAAACAACAGATGGAGCAAATATATGTCCCACTCCCTCTTAAACTGGTCTGCAAATGCCCATAGCATGGATTTGATTGTGGAGTTTAACCTCTCAACAAGACCATTAGTCTGGTGATTGTAGGGGGTGGTCTTTAGATGCTTCACCCACAGTACTTCCACAGACAAGCCAGCAGATCTAACATGAAATTGACACCTCTGGGGAAGGCTGTCACAGGATCTCCAGCTATGCCTCCTTCTGCCAGGCTATAAGGTAGTAATCACTGCCACCAGCTACTCTTATCAGCGAATAAAAAGGCCCTTACCAAAGGGTGTCCAATTATTACTGTGCAATATTATTATTCAATTAGTGTGACGAACAGCAAGGCTTATTTGGAGTAGCTTTGTACAGTATCACTATATACATGTAATGTACTCTAGAGCTTAAATTATCTCTACACAAAACAGCCACTGTTGAAGGGTTTAAAATATTTAATAATAAAAACACAAGACATATCTTCTCATTTCAACACAGTGCTAGTCAAGAGTTCAGAAATCACAGGAAATTGCTTAAAATAGTACTGTAGAATAGTCTGACACAAATATAGAAAACAGCTAGACTAAATCTTTTCTATCTAACTCTAAGAGCAATCATAGTTCTAAATAAATTTACATATAGATCCAAGAAAGAGTACTGGTGAGTGGTGTTCTTCAGACAAAATCCAAAATGCTTTGATTTTCTCTCTCTCTGAGAAAGTCTTGAAAATGATACATCACTGCTGACTCATTTTAGATTACATAATTCTTCTCTGACTCCCAGGCTAACAGAAACTCAGAGTTTTAACATTTCTGGCCAGGAAACTACAGCAATAAAATACATTATATATGTAAAATCTAGCAATTAACTCTGGTCTCTAAACAATAGAAGGAATTCCTCAGTCCAGACATTATGTCTCCGAGCTTTGAGATCAACAAGTCATACAATACTTGACTTACCAGCTTTCTTCCAACAGAGTGCACTGTGGTTACATTTTTTTGAAGTTCAACATTTAACACAGTTTTCTTACATTTAAGAGGACAAGCCTCTGGATTATAGTCATACTTAAATGACATAGAATTATCTACAAAATTCTATCTAGCTAGGCTGGCAGCCTTCACATATCTTCACAGACAAATTAACACTGTTCCTGCCTGATTCCTGGCTATGCCCCTATGCCTCTGCTACCCTGCTATTCTCTAGGCTCAGTTATTCCTAAACTGCCTCTCCTGTAGACATACTTGTCAGTGATTTTCTCTTCTCTCTCATTTTTCTATCAAAGTTCATATAATTATAGCTGACCTAATGTACTACTAATTATCTCCACCCATTGCTGATTATGTTGTTGCATAAATACTTACTAAATGTCATAATTATCTGCTTTATTCATCCGCACTTTGTACGTAATGCTGCTAAATGTTACCTGGGATAGGTTATTTCAAGGACAAAAAAGGAAAATGGCTTGTGTTAAAATAGCTTGCAAAGGCAGCTAGTCTAGTACTTAACTATCAACCTATAACAGTCTTAGGACTATGGATTTGAGCAAGGGCTGAAAATGCTTTTTTTTTTTTGTGAGAAAACAAAAATCAATTCTAGTTTTTCAAGATGTTGAAATGCCAAATGCAACAAGAGGGTGGAAGAAGGATACTTGTGATGCTTAAAAAAGTACAATGCACTGCCCACCTTTGCTATTAATTACAGTCGATAGATCTGATCAAACTTGAACGAACTCCTGTCAGAAAACATAAAAAAGGAATGTTATTCTGAGTTACTTCCCTCTGCCTGTTCTGTAGAGGACTGCTAAGGAAAATGTGCTCCAGTGCTGCTCTTTGGCAGAGGGGCAAGAATGCCTACTCCTTCATCAGAATGTGCCAAGGGTCAAAGATCTTCTACTTCTGGAAAAGAAAGCAACTTGACTATTGACTGGTCATTTGACTTCTACTTTCATGGAGCTGATCATAAGTGAAAAGCTTCATTTGTTAAGTCAGAAGGCAACAAAATAAATGACAGAATACCGATATACGGAACACAGCCATAACAAACATACATTGTTTAATTTAAAAAAAAAAAAAGAAAGAAGAAAAGACAAATAAAGCACATTATCAGAAAGGTTACGAAACAGAATAGAAAAGGACATGGCAATGAATTAATTCCTGCCAAGGGTATATAAAAGAGGGAGGGCCACACTGGAGTCATACAATATGCTTTAAGACATCCAAAAGACAAGGCTAACTAAAGGGAAGGGTATGTGAAAAGGACACAGCTCTTGAATGGCTACAAAAGGCTCAGGCTGCAAAGGATAAATAAGAAGCTGTAGAATATTCATTATAGGGAAACAGAAAACAGATAGTGGTTATGATGGGTGAAAGCATATCTGAATAATTTGATTGGATGGAAAAGTGGATGCATTGTTAAGAGTTGTACAAAAAGGGACTATTTACAGAATTCTGCATTACAAAGAGGAGCAGACAGATTCCTGATGTAAAATGGACCCAAAGCAGCATCACTAGTTTCCAACTGCAGTTATATTTCTTTCTTGATCAAAGAAAATGAACCCAGTAACTATAAAATCATTCTATGTTCTGTTTACCATCACAACATATGTAACTATAACTACTAGTAAATAACTTTGTCAGTCACATTATAAATTGAGCAATTGTCTACCCCCACACACAATTAAAAATCTTACCATTGTGGCCTGCTTCTGTCGGTCCAATCCACTGACGTTGCTTTTTCAAACGGACTGGAAAGAATTGATAACAGTATACTGTTAGTTACGATCTTGCAAACAAATGATTAATTTTTATTAAGTACACAGTCTAGCATTATTAATTACCAGATACACTGTGAGCAAAGAAGTGTATGCACATGTGCGCATGCGTGTCTGTGTATGCATGCCTGTACAGATAAATATACACATGCTTACATTCATGTAAACAATATATGCATTGATGATTGCTTTTCTTTGATGTCTTACAACCCTGATTTTTTTACAAACATGAAGGAAAAGCCAGCGTATGTGTTATAAGGATGGAAGGGATGTCTTCAGGGCATAACAGCAGTGTGATTAAACATACTGTTGCAGAATAAAACAGCACATCAGTGTAAATCAGGCATATCAAAATGAAACATTGCCTATCGTGATAAAATGGCAGCTGACAAGGTAGAATGGTGGTGCTAAAATGAAAATATGAAATAAGACTCCAAGACAGAACACCGACTCTTGGGACAAAAGAGCACCCTGCAATATAAAGGAGTAACTAATAGATAAACCCACACATACAGGCAAAGAAACTATGTTCCAGGAATCATCTCAAAGTGGAAGTACATTATTCAACTGAAAAACTCTTAACTGGGGTAAAGCTAATAGTGTGATGTTTCCTGGTAGCCAAACAAGGAATTAGAGCATGCAAAGCATGTTTAAAGAATGTAATGACAAAATGATATGCAAAGTAAGTAATCTTCCTTTAAGACAAAATAAACAGTATATTTGCAGTGACAGGAAGCACCTTCATAAGCTATGGAATGTTGTGTTATTGGCATATCTAAAGAATGTATTGTTCTGTTGTGAAAGGCCTTGTGTGAGCACATACTGTGTATTGAAGTTTTAGTTTGTTTATATCTCTGCACTTCATTCGTCAGATAAAAGACCTACTACAGGCCTTTGTCTAGGCCTCACAATCTGTACCCTCACAAAATGATACTGAGCTATCAATACCACCCCATACTTCTCAACATTGATGAACTGTGTATATGCAGGATTCAAGGAATACATTTAGTCATGTAGACACAATTATTTATGTGTACTGTACACCCTTATATGTGTAGTATAAAAATGTTTTCTGACACTCAGTGTCCAAAGCCCTCTAAAAGGCAGCTAGAATTCAAACTTGGGAAAAGTACCCTTGTCTCATCCTATCCAGCTGTGATCTGACTAGATAAGCCATGAAGAGCATTCTCACAGTGCAGGCCTACAATACATTCCAGCAGGAACTAAAGTGGAGGTGTTTCCATTTACATCAGTAACAAGCTCACTTCAAGGCTGGTCAAACAGGATAACTGTTTTTAACTTGTCCAAATCCAGATTACTATTGACAAAGTCCCATACCATATCCTTGCAAGCTATAGGTCCCCCTTCTATAACCTAAGAAAAATGTAAGTCATAAATAAACTTATGGAGACACTCATCATAGAACCCAATACCATGTTCATGGGTGACTTTAACTACTTCTCTATAAATTAGGAATCATACATGACCCAAAACTTGCATGACCATTTGTTAACATAAACACCCTGGACCAGATATTCCACATGCCCATTAGGGCACAAACGAACTGGACCTGGCCCTCACAAACATGGGAGAATTCTGCAAACCCCCCCGAAGTAATTTCCTTTCTGGTAAGGTCAAACCACAGCGCTATCTGCTTTGAAATAAAACTAATAACCCCAGTTAACCCCATCTCATTTAGGAACTATTCAAAGGCAAACTTCCTATTATTAAATGAAAACCATGGCAAAATATCACCCCTGCAAACCCTGAGAACACAGCTGCCTATGCGGAACTGTTCACAAATACCCTGTACAGTCATGTTAACAGATGCATAAAGACCACTGTGCCTACTAGGAATAATCTGAGAAGAACCCCCCCCCCCCAAAAAAAAAAAACAAGCCACTCTGGTGGAATCTAGACATCAACAAAGGGAAGAAAGTCATAGCAAAACCTAGGACATACGGTATCCAGCAGGATAAAAAAAAACTCCCTCATCAATCTAAACAAACAACTCAGAGGGCAAATCAAGTCTATGAAAGTCAATTTTGAGGTAAAAATAACATCCCATACCAAAGGCAACCATAATGTTTCTTTAGCTATGTCTGTAACCGCAGAAGCTGTACACAACAATGTGCAGAACTAATTGTAAATGGAGCCACCTACATAGAGTTAGATGGCATAGCAAATTTACTGGCTAACAAATTCATGTCAAATTTTATACTCCCCCAGCCATCCCCTAAGGAAATACCATTGAATATAATACCCCCTCAACCATCACTAGGGAACAGGTTCTAAATGTAATCTCCAAGGCTAAGAGCATCATATCAATAGGCCCCAATAATATCCCATGATGCCTCCTAAATAGCATGAAACATGAACTATCGGGGCCACTGGAGCCACTATTTAACTGTAGCCTCCAGTCAAGCTTCATATCATGTGAATGGAGAACTGCAGCAGTCAGCCCTTTGCAGGGGGGCTTCTACAGACCTCAGAAACTACAGCCCTGTTAGTCTGATTAGTCTCATATACAAAGTCATATAAAGAATTATCATGGATCAGTTTCATCAAGGGTAGATAATGCATTTTCAGCCTAGTGGACTTCTTCAAGAAGGTCACCAAGACAATGGATGAGGGCAAAATAGTGCATACTTCCTATCTTGACATGGCCAAGACATTTAATATAATGCCCGCTCAGGCATAGTAAAGAAATGCATGGAATTAGGCATAAATGCCTATGGTACATGTTGGATAGTCAGCTGGCTCTCAGATAGACTCCTCTATCCTAACTCCCTGGGACATATCTCCACAAAGAGGCTGGTCAAAAGGAACTCCCTCAGGGCATTATGTTAGGTCCAGTCCTTTTTTTGCCATCTACTTCTTGGAAATCAAGGTTAACATCAAGGGCATCTATCTAACCAAGTCTACAGATAATTACAAACTGGGAGTACTCATAGACTCCCCCAAGGCAATAATCTCTTCCAGGAAGGGCTATCACAGTCAAATAACTGTTGCTAGAGCCACAGTTTAAAACCCAGTGCCAAGAAATGTACAATAATACATTTTTGGAAGTCAGCTACCTCAGGAAACTACCTCATTGATAGCACACCATTTAGAATAGAGCCAGTGGTTAGGGGTTTGGGGACATAAGTTCACAGCAATATGGTTTTTGACCAACATGTAATTAAGGTAGTAAGGAAATAATTAACATTGCTCGACTAATAAGAAAGGGTATTGCATTTAGGTCCAAAGAAATCATAGTTCCACTGTATTCAGCCCTTATCAGGCCCATCACTGAGTACAGTGCCCCCTTGGTATGTACCTAACCAAGGACATGCAGCAACTGGAATGTCCACAGAGGTTCCTCACAAAAGGAGTACAGACATTAACAACATGTTCTATGTGATTGCCTCAAAGCCCTATTTGTGTATTCTTGTCTCCTGCAAACTATCGAGGGACTATCTATGTCTGTTAAACAAGGCATCCCTGGATCCTACTCTGCTGAACCTCTTGCATATCAGCAAAACAAGTAACATCAGAATTACTATATCCAGGAACTTAAACCTTGCTTGCAACATAAACTGAACATGTTAGAGGGACAGGTATATAAGAGAATAGACTTCTCTGGAACAGACTTCCCATCCATGTAAAGCAGTTTTTCTCTACCCTATTCAAGCATAATCTGGACCAGTGGATGGGAAATCATGAATTCACCCCTGGTCTATTACCTATGTCTCTAATGGACAGAGACAACCTGTAAATACTTGAACACTCATGCTCTAGCTTATATGTACCCCTTAAAGTAACCTATATGGAACTAGAACTTGTTGGATACATTTAGACTGAATGGCTAGGCTTAAAGAGACCTGTGTGGTTGTTATTGTTGTATACACCTATGGACCTAGGAACCTTTATGCAGTGGTGCACATCATGTGAAGGCAGATATTCAGACACTGTCAGAATGAATACAACTGAAGAATGTCTACATCATATATCACAATGACAAGTAAAGTTTTCATAATTTTTTAAAACTACTGAAAATAGAAACTGCCAACTATATTGTGTGCAAATCCACTGATGATAAAAAATATATATGCATTTTGCACTCCAGAGTGGCAGGGGAAAACATGTTGCATTCCAGAGTGGCAGGGGAAAACATTCTTAACTTTTAATGTCATGGGCATCCATTGCAATGTACTCCTGGTTACCCTTGCATAGACAGCTCATTATGCACAGAGTTGGGGCACCAGGAAGCACACTTTATGTATCTAATTAGGCACTTCAGATTTAAAGAAAGAAGCACCAAGTAATTGTGAACTGCACATTATTAAGCAGATATAGTGGAGCAGTGATCAGAATGTTACAAAGTCAGAACTTACATCTTTTCCTAACGATGCGATAAAATGGAGGTCCAATTATGATGAGAAGAACAAATAACAGGATAAGTCCAAAAGTGATCGCCACACCAGTGCTGGTGTCAAAGCCATGCACCTCCACACAGTCACCTGAAAAAATTGAAAGAGGAGTTAAAGTAATCTTACTGTCACAATCCTGAAAGACAAATTACTGAAACGCTTGACATAAGATATTAGTCCATCATATTTGTGCTTTTATTATGCAGAATTTGCCTTCATTTATTTTATTCCAAGTTCAGGACTGTATAATACCTACAGTATTTGTAAAATGGGAGCCCCACTGGACACACAGTTTTATTTATTTATTTTTTATTTTATTTATTTTACATTTGTTGACCGGGCTAGTCTAGCTGGATACATGTCCTTTTTCCGTAGAGGCCCGGGGAGAAAAGCTCCACAATAAAGAGAAAAATCACAATACAATTAGATAGAAGAAATTACATTGGTATAATAATAACAAGATAACAGCTACATTTACATACTGATAATTTGACAATCATTTGTTGAGTAACTCATCTTGACATGGATACATGGAGAGGCAGTAAAGTAGAGATTAAAAAACATGAGAGGAAGACGAGACTGAGGTGATGTGAGACCTGTAGGATTACAGTTCCTTTTCAAGGGCAATGCAAGACCATTACCTGGTTAAGTGACTTCCTCAGGGTCACACAGTAGGCAAATGAGGACTGAAGGAATCAAAATAATTACCATGGGATCTAAATCTCATAACTTTAACCTTTGCTTCAGCTGACAAACTTACGCTGACTGCTCAGCACTGTACTATATCATATCCAAGTCCATGACTTCCTGGTGCTTTACCATCTATCACTAGCAGAAAGGTCATACAACCCAGCTCTGTAGGCATGGAGGAATAGCCAGATAAGCCAGGTGAGAAGTACCTGCTGGAGTTGGTGTCTGGGGGAAGAGGAATGATGAGGAAGAAGCCTGATTAACTCTTCCAGAGGGAGGGTGTGGCAGTATATTGCAGGTTGTGCACTATCACTTGTGGTGATACTAGTGTTGTGTAAGTAATCCAGTGCTGTGACAATATAAATGAGTTGGCATTTCTGTGACACACTGCCGCAGATCTGGGGAGTATTCCTAATATGGCACAATTGCACTCCTCCTCTCTATCAAACCATCACATCAAAACAGAGGTAGGATTTCACACTTATTTAACCCAGCCTCGACAGACAGTGGCAGTGTCTGTCAAGTCCATTGCATTCCTAAACTCACTTCCTAGTATGAAGTGGCCTGGTTATCTTGGACCACTGAGAGATAAGAAATACCTGTAGAACTATATTAAGATACACAAAACTAGGGGAGTAAGGACTCAGAGAGCCATGGCATTGCAAGCAATAATTGTGATAACAAACCTTGGGGAAAAATAAACAACAAAAAATAAGTCTTATTCAACCCATCTGCATGGAGGCAGTCAACTCTACAGGTTAAAAGCCAAGACATTATGCAGATCACTTTCAGGTCATCTGCAGATTTGTGTGGGACTGCTTAGTTATTTTTGGTAGATTTGTCAGCAAGAAGCAGTATATAGTACTGCAAGTATGCAGGATTTATTGTACAACCATTTAGCCAGACTCTTGTTGTCATGCTATGTGACTAATGCTCAAGCTGCACATAGAGGGGAGGAGTCAAGTGGAATAAGTTAATTCTTCTAATAGAACAAGGTTATTTGTGATTACCTGATTTAAAAGAGTATTTCTTAGCTACACAGTTAAGGCTCCAATACATAGCACAAGCAGAAACCTATAATTCAAAGTGGAAAGGGATGATGAATTGGGGAAGCTCAAGAAATAAGGAGAGACTGGGATTTTGGATGCAGGTCCTAAAGGAGAATAACAATAACCATACAGAATATTATACTCATAAAGTAGCAAAAAGTAATCTAAGAACTAAGCCAAAACTAGAATGGAGAAAGGTGATTCTGCCAATAGGGATGACTGCAATTAGGGGTAAAGAGGATAGGTAAGAGGGAGCTGGAATTTACTGGGCAAATCTGGCAAAGGAACCAATGTATTGGGAGCAAATGATTAGACAGGGAAAGGTAAGATAATGGGAAGAGGCCAAGAATACATTTAGATTGCAGGCTAGAGATTGCCTTCCCTATCAAGGATTGATATGGGAATCTTAAATAAAAGACCATCATTGCTAGAGTCTAAAAAAGAAGCTGTTGTTAAAAAAGGGATAATTAGTAGGGAATATAAAATATGGCATGAATCAATCAAAGGAGGTTGGAAAGGATTAGAAAGAGATATTGAATAGGCAATTCACAAAGAAACAATGACAGGATATACTTATGGCTCCCAAATGTGCAACAAAGTCTAGAAGATTCAGGATTTTTGTTTGGAAGTATTTGCATAGGTATTTTTATACCCCAAGCAGACTCCAAATAAATTTTCCTCAGGTAGTTTGCAAATGCTGGATGTGTGATGGGAAAGAAAGAAATAATTGAGAATATATATTTTTGGGAGTGCAGTTAGTTGGAGACATCAAAAATTCCCATGCAGACTACTCCATCAAAAATACTGGATGAGCAAATTGTTGTAACTAAGGATTTTTTTTGAGCTATGACACAACATCAGAATTGCTTAGACATAATAAGGCATTGCTGAGTTTAATACTGGTGGTTGCCAAAAAAGAAGTTACTAGTAAATGGTGCTGGAGATCATATCCATATCCGCTTATACATCCATGTGGCTTAGTTTTAAATTTATTTGCTCAATAATCAGGGATAAAGCCAAAAAAAAGATGGACAAATGGTCAAAACAATCAGCAAATTTGAAATAGTATTCTTAATTCAATTAGAAAAATGAACAACATATTTTGCATCAACATGTTTTTTTTTGAATTGTAAGAAGTACAAAACTAAAATGTTTGTCATAGTTAACCGTAATCTTTTCAAGGGATAGGGCAAAAATATGAGGCACAATCAGGGTCTTTCTGCAAGAATAGGGACAGCGAGCACTGTGTGATGCAGATTAACTTTTGTGATGTTTAAAGAATAAGAAAATATCAGAATCAGCTTTCCTTTCAGACTGCATTCTTATTATTTCATTACAAGCTATTACACTTGAATGTAAGAACAAAATAAACACACTGAGGTTGGACTATTTATATATAAGTAATTTCCAGGCCTAGGTCACCAAAGCTGGAGAAGAAATGATGATAAAATAAGATAAATTGCACAACAGTTAAGAGATGGAAACCTTCTGCTGCTATGAGCTGGGGCGCATGGTGGGATACATAATATGTATATGAGGATATGAATACACAAAAATCATTTTTTTTGCACAACAGAAGGGCTATAAACAAGATAGAACATGGCATTTTAGTGCACAATTTATCTAAAAACAATACAAATGATTTTAACAATGAAAATAATTTCTGATTTTATAAATAAATGACTAAATAATTTTGCATGCAGGCAATTTTGCAATGCAAAATCATGATTTTCTGTTAGTAAAAAAGCGATAATAATGAAAAATGTAAGTATGAATTTAGTAAGAAATTAATATATAAAATGGAATTTTGCGCATGATAACAAGTTATGTCCATTATTGTTTGTTGATTATAGACATCTAACAAGTGAATATGGTGCAAGTAGTTGAGCAACATGCAAAACAAATCATTCAGTACTGCTTGGTGTAAAGGATGCCAACTGTATTTTTTTATTTGGCATTTGTTTACCGGGAAAGTCCAAATAGGTCATGAGGGACCCATTTTCAGCACAGGCCATGGGAGAAAAGCTCCAGATACATAACAGAATGAAAACCAGATAGACATAATAAAGTCATAACATTCAAGCACAAATATGAAAACAACACCTTGGGCAGGATTCACGAAGCCTCCGTGTAAGAGTTATAACTCTTACACGGAGGCTGCAGTTAAATGGAGTGATGTCAGCATGCTCTGCATATTCATGAGAGCATGCTGAATCACACCTAAGTCTAACACGGTCCATGTAAGACAGTAGGGGGTGTGTCCGTAGGCCGAGCCCTGCAAGCGGACATGCCCCCAGAAGAGTAAAAGTGCCCAAAGTAAACACCCACGACAGAGTCCACGGAAATGTGAATAAACACAACACAACACATGCCCCCACAGATTATGAACAGAAAATATATAAATGAACATGTTATATATTTTTTTAAATTGTAAAGATGTTTGCCTGTGAGTGCGCTCGTTTACGTGGGCGTGCCCGTAGCGCAGCTGCAGTTAGCAGTCAGTGGGAAAGCATATAAGAACTAAATATGCAAAGTAAGCCAAGAAGCAATAGCGTAGCGGTAGAGATGTCAGCTGAAGAGCAAGCATTCATAGTTCGAGCCCCCACAACACCAATTTTTATTTTTAGCAAAATAAGCACGAAACAAGTCCCTGACAAACATGTACACATATAAAATCATATTTTATGTAAAATGAAATGAAATAGTCCATTTATTTCGAAGAAATGTGAGGTAACAAAACAATAAAAAATGCCAGATGTGCCTATAGCTGAGCTACAGTTTAACAAGGTGAGTGCATCTGCCCGTAGGTGAGCAGTGGTTTAACAGGTGCAAAATAAGTGCCCATAGGTGAGCAGTGGTTTCACACGCTGAAACTGTGTGCCCCTAGCTGAGCTGAGCGTACTATGCATGCTGACAGCCAAATGAGGCGTAAGCCAGCGCACCCCGTTTGTGCGGAGCTGCGCACCGTGCCAACAAGCTAACCAACGGGCAACGTTGAGCAAGCTGTAACAAAACTGCCTTTACACAGACTCACCCCCTAGCCTGTCTAGACAGTCATAAAATATAAAAAGCAGTGGCCAAGTTCGAACCCAGGATACCATGCACCATAGTCAAGGTACTGAACCACTAAGCTACGACAGCTGTACTCAGCAATGCAGTAATAGCAAATATATAGGAATGAATAGAAAGTGGAGCATGACAAAGCAGGTTTTGTAAAGTGGATACAATTCCAAAATGGCCAGTCACAGATAAGTGCAGGAAAAACGGCATATATAAGCCCCATAGGCGGGAATACACAGCATAAACAATTGTAGAACTGACTTGCAGCCAGAATGTCAGGTGTAGGTGAGGGTAGTTGCTTTCGAGCACAGAGGTGGAGCATTGAGGAGTCCAGATACATGGTCTGGATCCTAGTCCACAATCATGAGGCCCAACTCAAGCAGGGCCAGGTCCTGTGAGGAGCATATAGGGCTGAGGCGTGGGACCGGTTGGCTCATGATCTTACCAGTGCCACAGGGATTCCAAGGACTGGTGAGCAGGTCCATCACCACCATGCGGACCTGAAGAGACGCAAGCAGGACCAATTGAACCTTTGGATCCAGGAGGCCCGGCAAATGCCCAACGCCCCACTACTGAGTAAGTTACATTTAATTATGTATGTAAGAAATTAAATTAGCTGATATTATGGAGATGTGTATTCCAATATTACTTCATTTATATTACAGCTGCAGGTGTCTGTTCTGCGAACCGCAGAGCCTATGGCGATAGGCTGGTGCGGTTGCGTCACCAGGCAGGTCAGTAATCCACTCCCAGTAACTGTAAAGAAATATAAAAGTATGACAGTTAGCAAAAGAGTGCAGTGTAGTCACTAAGTAATAAAATGTGCAAGTAACAGTGTAAAAGTGTTTGCAAGTATTGCTTGATTACAAAAGTGTGTTGCAGTCTGAAATCCAAACAGGAAAAATGAAAATGTCTGAAATAAAGTCTGAAATAAAGATGCCCCACCTATAATATCATAGTGCACAACCTGCAGCAGGCTGAAAAGTACAGCTGCAGAAGATGAGCAACTCACATGTGTGAAATATATCCCTGTTGAAATACTGAAACATGACAGAAGTGAGACTGCTGGAAAGGATTGTAATAACTACAGGTAAAACATGTCAATAAAGCCTAGAAGTAAGTACCATCCTGAATAGTAAAATGAAAACAAGTGAGAGGGTGTGCGAAAGAGTTATGAATCCACCAATAAAGTAGTAATAACCCCTGCATAAAGTATACTGCAGTCAGTACAAAATGAAATGAATGTGACAAGTAGAACCAAACTGCGAAATGTGTCCAAAGTGTTGCTGCAGCTGGAATGTGTATCCCAAAATCTGGATATGCTGCTCTCAGTCTGCAATATGCAGATAGTATGATTGTCTGAAATATCAAACATCCACAGTTGTCTATAGCTATATAAAGCAAATGTAGCAGGATGATGTAGCTGAACAAAGCCAGATATGAATGTGTATGAATAACAATAAAATGTATATTGATGTAGCAGTAACAGTCCTATCACCAAATTGAAGTAGTTATCATATAGGAAACTGTAGTTAGAACAGTAGTGTGTATATATCTGTAGCTATTAGAAATGTACAGCATATGTATTGGTATTCGAAGGTGTTAATAATATTTTCTTCACCCCACCCTATAACCACATATAATCCATTCCACGTGAAAATGGTATGTGCAATCACAATTAACACCCCTGGACATTTGTCCTGATGGGTCATAAATATTTGCATGTCCGTTGATGCATCTGCCCTGTTAATACATCCAAACCTGATGGTCTGTTGCCATCAATCAACCCTGCATGTTGTTGGACTGTGTATTGCTGTTCAAATTATGCATGTGTTATGCTTGCTGTTCAATGGTGTGAATATCTGGGTGTTTGGTTAATGGGAATACTAATGCATGCTGTTACAACTAATTGCGAATGGTATTGTATGTTACTAACCCAAACTGTCATGACACAATGCAAAACATAGGACGACAGGGAAGGCGGGTTTCAGCGGACCCACCTCTCCCACCTCAGCTGGCGAGTGCACCTGGCACTAGTGCCCAGTCTGGACCCTCCTCCGGTGGCCCTGTGCCACCTGCGGGTGGAAGTGCTGCAGGGGATGGGGCCCGTCCCCCCTCTACAAGCGTGGCTGGAGGAGAACCACCACTCACCCTCCATAGCATCCGGACTGTGGTGCGTAAGGCGATCCAGGACACTGTTCTCGAGCCCCTACGCCAGCTTGAGGCACAGGTGGCACAACTTACGGGCATGCCTGTTGCCCGGCCTACACAGCCCCCAGCACAGCCCAGTCCTGGGCAGTGAAGGAACAGTGGCAACTGCCCATGGGTGGGGATATCAGTTCCACTGTTGCCATCTGTGGGCTCATGGGCTCTGGATATCCAAACCTCAGTCCCCGTCAATTGTGTAACCCCCCCACACGTGTCATACACCACCCCTGTATGCATCTTGTTTGTCTTGTCTGTTGACCTACCCAACCTACCTCCCCAGCTATACCGACTTCCTTCACCTGACATACCACTCTCACCTGAAAAAAAAAAAAGGGCACTCTGTACCCACAAAAAAATTACGCCCCATACATAGCTGCCCATTCCGCACATATGTCTACCAGACATGGAAACTATCAATTACAATTGGCTGTACAACAAGTATTATTGTTGCCCTTACACCTCTCTCAGGGGTGGAAGGTATCAAATGTCACACCAGATTACAAACATATGCACAGCTGTTGCTGATGAAGAAATGGGCAGCTATGGGCCTTACCTACATCCCTCCTGCAAATCCCAAGCTTGTTTCCCTACTGTCTTACCCTCTTTGTGACCCCTTTTTCACCACTTTCCTGTCTCCCCATTTTCATTTCTTTCAAAGAAAATGGCTGGTGTCTAAGAGTAAGCACGTTAAGCGGTTGTAAGCGGGTGTGCGCTTGTGTGCTGAGCTAAACGCTTAGTGCGCATGCGTGAGCTCCACGCAAACCAGCACTAACCCGGTTACAACTGCTTAAAAGTGCCTTAGTCACTCTGATTGACAGGTCCTGTAGTCAGTTCAAAAGCAAAATAAAATCCCACTGTCAGTCCCGAACCCAGGAAACAGTAGTCTGCATGACTTACCACTAAACCATGACTCTTATACAAGAACATTGTGCTAAAATAAATATATCGTGTAATAGTAGGAATGAATGTAAAGGGAATATAGGATGTGTAGTACACAAAGCATGTCATTTAGAATTACTGTCAAAACTAGTGGATTTCCATAATAGTAGTGTGTGAACAGAAACAGCCATGCTAGTTGGTAGCTAGTAGGTAATAATGTCACTGTAGCACCTTGCAAGCCACACACATACTCACAGTGGGATAATCACTGCCCATACCCACAACCTCTTACAGGAGCACATCCGGACCAAGTAATAAAATATGTGGAGCAAAGGCTCAAAACGAGGGACACATTACAAATAATGTTACAACAAACGCAGACAGTTCAGAGAGTAACAGGGTCTGCATTTTGTGGGATGTTTGGAAGGGTATGAAGTCTGAAACTTGAATGTTTGTCACTATATTCTGACTTGAGCCCAGAGTGATTTGCCAGAAAAAGCTGTGCATGAGATATTGACCAAAATATGAGGCAGAAATGTGGACAACCTGCAAATATTTGTACACATGAGAGGTCTGACACCACCATATTTGAATAGTTAGGAGCCTAGACATATCAACAGTGAATGACTTACAGGGATGTCCCACAGACTCCATGTGAAATGTATAAACAGTAGGCAGAAAGGTGTAACAACACATGCAATGGTAACTATGGAGTCCTGAAAGTATTCACCACTTGCATGGCAGAATAAGTGTCGTAATACATATGCTCATGCTAACCCACAGTCACAACTGCAGCATACCAGACAATTTAATGGGTGCACCCCACTGATATGTACCATTCCATGAGGCAGATAACAGATGAACCTGAGAGTCTCTGGGGCCTACTCAGCAGCATACTCAAATACCCTAATAGATGTCAAGGCCCACACCATAGCCAGACCACACTGCATGCTGTAACACCCTAGCAGATATAGCAAGTATTCCAAGGTGTGAATGTACATGGAAAATAGGAAAGCTACAGCAGCACACTACAGTCAGGACACCTAGCAGGCATACAAGTAGTGACTGTAAAGGGCAAATATTGAAGCCTTAGCAACAAAGTGCAAGCAAAAGTGAAAGGAAAGCACACACACACACACATTAACAGTAGTAGTAGTTGTAGGTGTCAGTGTACATACACAGTTAGTATAGGAAACTGGAGAAATGAATGGAGGAATGTTAATCTACAACACAGCTGGAAATATGAGAGAGATACCAACCTTTACACTCACAGAACATTGTCCACAGCATACCAGCATGGTCCCTGCCCTTAAAATCTGAAAGGGCTACGCCTATCTCACATACCTTTTTATAGCACTGTTCTGAAATCACAGTGAGAACTGCAATCAGTACACAACTGGCTGCATGCAATTAGCAAATGCTGGCTAACAATTGGTGCAGAGGCCATCACATGGACATATGCAGATACCTACAAAAGTATGCTGTACTCCCAGTCCACACATGCAATACTTTCATAGCACCCTGAGGAGGACGTGAGAGACAGACAGACAGACAGACAGAGAGAGACAGAGACAGAGACAGAGAAAATTGAAATTAAGCAGACACAAACAAAACTGTTCAGCAACAGCCAGCTGAAAGCTGACAACTGGTAAGTGGAGCAGCAGGACAGAAAACCAGATGGCAACACAAGCAGCTGTGACAAACACAGGTAATGTAAAGTAATACTATAAAGGTCTACATACTGTGAACCCTCCATATGTGTCATTGGTCTGTATCCATATGTATATGAAGATGTGTAAAGGACAGGGGACATACAGCAACTATCAGTGAAGGCTGTACATACATTTGTATGTGAGAGCATCTATGTGCACATATCAATGTAGGTTGACTGTAGGTTGTAGTGCAATGTACAAAGTAAGTTTCACAGTTATGTATGTTTAGCAGTATGTTAGTGTGTGTATACAGTATGGTAGACAAACATGTTGATATACCTGTCTATCATATGGATACGTATGTATGTCAAAATATGTATGTATGTATATATATATATATATATATATATATATATATATATATATATGATATGCATATATGTATACATACATAGAGAGAGATGTAGGAATACATAGACAGATGTAGATAGAATATGTACAAACATATATATGTAATGCACACATACAGATATAGATATATGTTGATAGATATACATAGACAGACTGATCTGACTATCTACAGGTATGACTGTATATGACGACCTCAACACCCACTGTCCCACCCCCTCTGTCACTCTCACCCCCTCTGTGTCCCCCTCCATATCTATAGCAATATATGTACATCAATATATATATATGTGTATATGTATACGAACATATACATATAGATATACATATATATACATATAGATATACATATATATATACATATAGATATATCTATATATACACATATAGATATATCTATATACATATATATATATATATATATATATATATATATATATATATATATATATATATAGATAGAGAGAGAGAGAGAGAGATGTATATATATTCTGAGTGAGGCACATGTGTACAGATGTATTGCAACAGGTGCCTGGTGACAAAGGCATGGAGTGAACACCAGTGTCAAAACTGGAGTACCATACCCCATTTCAAATCACCTACACCAGTAACCACCAGATATATGATTGGCTGCCCACCACTGCATGTGTCAGGGGTGAACAGGGTCATAAATGTGTACAATAGTGCCCCCAATGATATTCACAGTAGCACACTATTCCTGGAATACCTGCACATGGTATGTGTCAGCAGACATGGGGTGTCAGCTATGGACATGTAGGTCGGTGTACCCCTCCACACCACATAATGGATGCCATGGTATGGACCTCACATGACAGCTACAGATATGGAGAAGGACACAGTGACATGTACAACACTGTGACAATGCTCACAAACACATTACCAATGCACAGTGACTGACAACACCACAGAGTACACACATACTACCCACATAGAGGTTACCGCTCCCGGATTTACATACGTAAGTCACACCCATGACAGATGTCCAACAACCATAGTAACACCTCACACCATCCACAACCTAAATGTCTGCTGTGTGTCGCCCATGCCACTGCAATAGAGAGCACATGTGTAGGTAAATGTTCCTACCCACAGATAAGACATACCCTGCAATAAATCACACAGTGTTAAGAAGCAAGACTCCCCATGAGTACATGTCACACATACCCCTGCTGAATGTTAGTCAGGTAGGTAATATGCCATATGAGTCACCCTGTGTAACTGTGTGACAGCAGCAGCTACCATCACACCACATGTGTCACAATGGTCAGGGTAGCAGAACAGTATGCTGCTGTAGTCCCAGGGGCAATAGCATATTGTATAGTATTGTATTGTAATGTAATGTATTGTGTTGTATTGTATTGGTATGTTGAGGTGCCTCCTTCGTGGAGTGGAACCACTGCTGCTGTGCGCCAGTGTATAGGTACATATCCTGTAGTCAGGCTAGTGTTACATAGCACTTCTATATGTGTGTTTAGCTCCTGTCAGAGTTTATGTAGCATGCAGCTGGGGATACCATCAGGTCCCAGTCATGTTGTGTATTCTGCTTTATGAGGCGGCTCTCACTTGGACGCCTGTGATGACAGGGAGGTTACAGTCAGCTGGGATAACTATGTCTTATTTTGGGGAGAGGGGGTGACACCTGCACTGAACCTGTCTGCCACAATGTTGTCAATATCTGTGGTTTCAGTGAAATATTTGTTGTTGTGTACTAACTATGGGCATAGAGGATGGATTCTGACCAGGTTGCTAACATAACTGAAGAAGGCCTTCTGGTTATCTGTAGTGTCCCTCTTGATTTCCCTCTCAAAGTTGCCCATGGATGTTTGTATGATGGAAAATAGATCCTTACTAGTGCTGCTCAAACATGCCTTCCCTTTATGGAATTATGCTCTGTCTTGCAGTAGCTGCCATCTTTTGTAATACAATCTGTCTATGGCTGGGGTCCACCAGACAGGATGCTGTCCCTTTGTGGAGAGAGTCTTGGTCATATATGGGATTGCATGAGCCATGCATTCTCGGAGCTGTCTGTAGAAAGCATTTGTGTAGGGGTCAGCATTGTGGGTTGTATCTGCCACTGGCCCAGTGGGCTGAAAGGATACCATGTCACTGTTACAAAGTGTAACGTTTGCATCTGCAATGTTATTCACTATAGTCATTTGCGCTGGTGGTGGAGGTGAGATATGTATATCCAGGGCAATTAGTGTGTGGTCAGCTCACAGTAGTTGATGATGCAGGCCATACAGTACCTAGATAAAAACCCCCAGAGTGAGGAGGTGCTCTGGACCTGAATCAGTGTTCTGACTGCTGGGGTTTGGTAGTATGTCGTATGGAGTGTGCCAGGTACTGTTGCACAGTTGCTGGCTGAGCACTGATACCTGGCCATTTACATGTGTATCCACCAATAGACAGACAGATGCTATATATGTGAGATATGTTGTATCATAACAGTCGAGTAGCATGTGTAGTATGTGTGCCAAATTCTGCTGACATATATTGCTGATATCAGGTTATTTTCTTTTTCAGGTACATGGCTCACCCACGGAATCCCGCTTACTCCACAGCTGAGGATGAGGAGATACACCAGAGCCTGGTGCGGGATTATGCAATACACTTTTCCCGCACCAGCCAGAATCAGCAGGAGAGGTCTGCACTGTGGCAAGACCTGGTCCGTCGGGTAAATGACATAGGCACGCATAATAGGACATATGAGCAGGTACGACATCGCTGCAGTGATTTAATCAGAAATGTCCATCAGCGTGCGTCAGATATCCACAGGTAACAGGTCGCCACAGGTGGTGGGGTGGCTACACATCCCCCACTCACCAGACTGGAGGGACTACTCATGAGTGTAGTGGCTCCAGTCCGCCAGCAACAACAACAGCAGCAGACATGCATTATGATGGAGGCTGGAGCCATGCAGCAGCAAGACAGTGAGCATGCAGGTAATATGCCATATGTATAGTTGACTGTTGTGTACACTGGTAGTTAATGCATGTGTGAGGTGTGTCCTTGGTTTGTAGCTGTCACCATATTATTTAATGTGCAAGTGTGATATCCTCAATATTAGCAGCTGACCTGTGAAAGGCGACTGTTGTACTACTGACCTGTATCATACTCAGTAACAATGGCACAGTTGTGCCCACTGACATTAGTTTCTTCACATCTGCAGGTTCCTCCGGTGTAACAGCAATGCAGCCTATCCATGCTGGTGAGTGTGTATTAACAATACCTGTAATAGTCTTGATAGTAATAGTAATATTAGGCTCACTTAGTAGTGCTCTTTGTATGCATGTAGGTGTGTCTGTGTCTGTGTGTTGATATCACGCATACTGAGTACTGTACAATTGTGTGCAACTGTGTGCATGTGTGTGCATGTGTGCACCTGTGCATGTGTGCATGTGTGCATGTGTGCATGTGCGCATGTGTGCATGTGTGCACGTGTGCATGTGTGCATGTGCACATGTGTGCATGTGTGCATGTGTGCATGTGCGCATGTGTGCATGTGTGCATGTGCACACCTGTGCACGTGTGCATGTGTGCATGTGTGCATGTGTGCATGTCTGGACCTGTGCATATGTGGATGTGTGCATCACTGGTAATGTGTAGACATTGTAAACTGTGTTTCCTGTTTCCCTCCCACATGTTCTGGTGCTGCTCTGGTGTCATGCAGCAGGGAACCCGAATCAGGTGCCATGGGTACTGATAATGATGACATCTGTTTAATGGCACAGGAAGGTATGCCAGGGTCTGCCATTGGTCAGCCGATTGACAGTAGACAGCTGTCGACCCCATCAATGTGCACAGTTATCCTGCCAATACACCCTTTGTCACCAATGTCCCTAGGTGATGGACAGCATACAGTGGGCATTGACCAGGGTAATGTGGTATCTGTGGCACATGCCTCCCCACACAGCAGCCATGGGCATGGCCCAGAGATTGTACCACACAGACAGATGTCCAGGGGTTCTTGTGGGAGCATCCGTGGGCATACTGCCCCTGTTAGACATGCCCACAGAGGTCTTACAACCTCAGCTATGTTTCGGGCTGTCATGCAGGCACAGTCACGTATGGAACGGTACACCAGACAGGGTCTGAGGGAGTTGACAGCATGTCGCACAGCCATGACTGACAGTATGCGTGACATTGCGGCTGCCATCCGTAATTTCACCGATGTCATAGACAGACGTTGTGGGGCCATATTAGACTGGTTCCACAACTACATGTCCATGAGCCAGGGCGATGGTGGACGGTTGAGGCGTCGACATGGGCGTATGCCAGCAACAGCAGCAGCTTGCAGTCATCGTGGATGACAACAGGGCCGCGGCCACCCCCATAGTGCCAGCAGCAGCCCCAGCAATGCTGGGTCTGTGCTGTCATCAGACCGCCCCAGGAGACCACGTGCATGTGGCTCTGGCCAGGCCCGACAGGGATCTGTGTCCAGTCAATGAACACCTGCTTCTGATGACAGTACACTGTCTGTGTTGGTACCGGATATGGTCCGTAGCACCCCTGCAAGGCACAGGTACCGTGTCCTTGGCCAGAGACACTGATCTGTATGACCTGGCAGGTACAGTCTGTGGCTGTCCAGAAACACCAGTATATGGCAGCCATGAGGTGGAACTGTGTGCATCCATACACACATGCGAATTGACAACACCTAGGGTTACCGCATACACGCACACACTGCATCAACATTGCCCCACCTTGTACTGCTGTCCCTCACCAACACACATACACATACATGTCAATCGGTGGTATCGGTGGCTGACTCAGGCATACCAAGTTCACACCCTATGCATATGATGAAACTGTGCCACCTCCTGCAATCTGTAACATCAGTGCAGGTACAGGTTAACATGTTGCTGATGCACAGGGTGACTACATAGACGTGTAGTAATAGTATCATGTTGTTAACAGTACTGTGTGCTGAATTAATTGTGGGTATATCACAGCATGCCTGATGCAGTAAGGGTGTCATTGTCATGTACTGTTGTCTACACCCATGGTAAGTACCATAGTGTATCATCTGCACATGTTGGCATACTGGTGGTAAGGATGTCAACAGAAGGCTACATACATAGGTAGCACAGGGATAAGGTAATGAATGTATTACGCAATGATGGACATGTAAACTGCAAGTGGCATGTTGCCCACACTGGACTCTGCAATGCGGATGTTTGAGGATGTTGATATGTGTGCAGTACTACACGACTGGTACAGGACACACAGGAGCACCCTAGCACTGCAAGCTCACATCTCATACCATGCTAGACAGCCTCAACACACAAAACTAACTGTCACAGGAGGGAGAGTCCCCATACATGTCAGGGATACTGTGGTGGCAGGCCAGGTAGCACACATCCTACTACGTATAGAACCACTGAGTGAAGGCTCAGTGTCTGTTATTTGACATGTGTATTACTGCAGGTATGAGCACATGGGTTTCCATCCAGTTATTGTACATCCTGACAGTACATGGTCTGTACACTTGTGTATGCTGAGACTGGACCCTAGCCATCTGACCTGTGTATTTCCATGTACATGTGCATAGTGCCTGCATATTTGCAGTGTTACCTACTGGAAGTGGTACAGCTTGTTTGTTGTACAATGGACTTCATGCAGCCCTGCTTACTGTAGCTTTGTTTGCATGCATGTTTGCTTGCAATTACCCTGGAATACTGATCCCACCTGCATAGTTACAGAGCTTCTGTGGACTCCTAGTGACATCTGCATAGCTTACTATATGTATGTCCATGTCTCACTTGACAGAATGTCACTGTTTGTCCTGTTCACATGTACATTGCCTGTGACACATTGCATATGACTTACCTGGCATTTGTCCACGTGAGCAGTCATATATGCTACTGCTAACTAATCACAGGCACTACACCCTCACATATTCATCTTCTGTTGAACCACCTGCTTCGCTAGGGACGGCTTGCACCTGTCACCCCTGGGCTTTCAGATATTGGCTAAGGCTCTTGCTACCCCCATAGTGCCTATGTTAGGCAGGGCTCAAATGACAAACCCACCTTCATAGGTATCACAAGGGATAAGAAACTAAGAGTAATGCTACCCAATGCCAGAAGTCTAAACCTCAAGATGCATGCACCCAAAACTCTCCTTGGCATGGAGAACATCAATATCTGTGCAGTAACAGATGCCTGGTTCAGGGCTACCGAGAGCACCCCAGCACTACCAGGTTATACCTCATACCATGCTTTTCAGCCCCAAAACTTGAAAGAACCACAAATGGAGGGGAGCATTGATATTCATCAAAGATACCCACACCTCCAGGTTGGTGGCAAAGCACCAAGCATCAGAGACTATCCATGTGCAACTAACAATGGGTGAAACTGCCTTCCAGGTTATAGCCTGCTACAGACCACCCTCCCAAACCCAAGAACTGCACTGCGCCATCCTGTCAACAGTGGAAATATGAAGGTCTCTCCAAACACCATTATATTGGGTGACGCCAACTACCCAAACATGGACTGGGAGCATGACTCTAGCTCCAACACCCTAGGCCAAAGATCCCTAGAATATATGAGCTCAAATGCTATGGAACAACTTGTTACCACTCCCACAAGAAGGTGAAACATACTGGACCTGATCATCACCAACATGGGGACTCTATGCTCCAGACCAGAAGTGTATCCCTCACTGGTAAGATCGGACCCTAAACTAATCTCACTGGATATTCACATCCCGACCCCACCCCCTTCCCAGAACACCACAGTGAACAACTTCTCTAAAGCAAATTCACACTCCTCAAAACTGAGGTGGAAACCTTCAAAGCCCCCGGGCCTGTGGAAACTACAGACCAGACCGCAGATTCCTCTATAAACGCATTCTATGGACACCTTCAGGAATGCATGGGTCATGTGATCCCGAATAAAATCAAGACCCAATCCTCCAAAGGCAGACGTCCTGTCTGGTGGACCCCAGCCATGAACAAATTACACAATAGCAGGAGGAAGCTACTAAATGATACAGCAAAATCCAAAAAAGGGAAGGTATCACTGATCAGTATTAGCAAATAACTACAGGCACTCATATGAATGTCTAAGGCCAGCTTCGAGAGAAATTGCACAGGACACTAAGGATAATCACAAGGCTTTCTTCAGTTATGTTAGGAACCTGGGTGGTAATTCCCAGATATGCTCAGAGGTAGTGCAAAATGTCAATAGAAACACCAAACCCACAGACATTGCCAACATTCTAGCTGACAGGTTCAGTGCAAACTTCTCACCCCCCTCCACACCGAAAGGGCAAATATGTATCCCAGCAGAGTGCTGCCCCCCTGACATCTCAGATGCTCAGGTAAGAGCCGCCCTCTCCAAAGCAATACACATTGCATCAATGGGACCAGACAGTGTCCCAGGCTATGTCCTACATGATCTCCAAGACGTGCTACAACCAAACATAAAACTACTGTTCATTCCCAGCCTTACTACAGGATATTTGTCCAAAGTGTGGCGTACAGCAACAGTGGTCCCTCTACAGAAAGGTGGTGCCTCAACGGATCCTGGACACTATCGCCCCATAAGCCACACTAGCTTGGTCTGTAGAGCTATGGAAAGGATCATCATGGACCACATAAATATAGATATTGGGGACCTACAGACACTGGTTCATACCCAGTTTGGCTTTGTTAAGGGCAGATCCTGCCTCTCAAACCTGGTTGATTTCTTTGAAACAGTCACCAAGGCCATTGACGAGGGGAAGGTGGTCCACACAGCCTACCTGGACCTCGCAAAACCTTCAAAACAATACCCCACTCGGGCATTCTAGAGAAGCGCACCAGCTTAAATATGAGCCCCTATGTCACTAGATGGATTGCACACTGGCTCAAGGACAGAACCCACATGGTTAGAACTGCTGGAGCCATGCCAGACTCCAAACCAGTTACAAGTGGTGTCCCACAAGGCTCAGTCCTGGGACCTCTCTTGTTTGGTATATATTTATCGGAGGTACAGGCCAACACGGAAGGACTGTGGCTGACCAAATATGCAGATGACTGCAAACTGGCCACCATAATCGACTCTCCAGCTGACACAAGCATCTTCCAAAGGGGCCTCATAGAAACAGACAACTTGTGCCAGAGCCATGGCCTCCAGCTGAATGTAAAAATGTGTATAGTCATCCCCTTTGGCAAAAACAAAGTGCCCACAAAGTACCACATAGGTGGTACTCCATTACGTACAGAAGAAGTAATTAGGGACCTGGGGACCCAAGTTGATAGCAATCTCTCATTTGACAACCACGTGGCCAAAGTGGTTAGAAAGGCATTGTATATAGCCCACTCCATCATGAAGGGATTCACATCTACATCAGGGGAGGACATCGTGCCTCTTTACTCATCCCTCATCAGGTCCATAATTGAGTACAATCCCCCTGTTGGGATGTACCTTACCAGACACCTGCAGCAACTGGAAAGACCCCACAAGTACCTCACCAAGAGGATCAAAGGGCTCAAACAGATGCCATATGCTGACTGGTTAAAGAAACCCCAGCTCTACTCAGTGGCATACCGCCTGTTCAGAGGCGATCTGTGCCTAATGTATAATGCCATGTCAAACCCGAATTAATGGGCATGCTGCACCTGAGAATATCCAAATCCCATCGGGCTACACGCTTGAGAGACCTGAACCTCAGCACTGAAATAAATAGGACATGCTGGAGGGACAGATTCATAACCCAGAGGCTCACTTCACTGTGGAATAAAATCCCAGTCCAGGTTAGGCAGAGTCCCTCATTGACTCTCTTCAAGAGGAATCTTGATGAGTGGATGGGACATTGTCAGTTTACCCCGGGTATCACTTCTGTGTCACTGTTAGACAGAGGCACAGTATACTAACCTCAGAAAAGGGCATGGCAAGATATATTTACAATGGATGGCGACAGCCAAACACATTCTGGCTAGGTTCTTAAATGCCCTAGGGCAGATAGCCTAGTATTAAGCTATGAACCTATGTACCTTGTTCCCCATTGGCCCTATGTGCTGTTAATCACCATGGCAATCACAATACTATGGTAGCATGTGCAAAGGTCAGTTGTCAGTCACCTCTATGGTACAGTTGTGGGATATGTGGGTCATGTGGCAATGTCACAGCTGCCACATGTACACAGTCAACCCTCTCCCCTACACA
Organism: Protopterus annectens; assembly: GCF_019279795.1. NCBI lineage: Eukaryota > Metazoa > Chordata > Ceratodontiformes > Protopteridae > Protopterus > Protopterus annectens. Next base: position 1,134,301,540 of record NC_056743.1, read on the forward strand.
TGGACATACAACACATGTATGAGATAGAACCACATAGCCAAACTGGGGACTAAGCACTCTGAACCCAGTACTGGCATAACCTGTCAGGTGGCATGCAATACTACAGTGACTACAATACCAGTGTGATGTAGACCTACACTGACAGCAATACAAGCACGTGTACACACTGGGCCATTTGTGGAGCCTTAGAATAGCATCCTGCCTGAGCGACACACACCTCTGCAGCTGGCACACAGGCATACGTTATGCCTGAACACATCACACATAACACATAGCACACAAATCCTGTGTGCCAAACAGTCACAGCCTGTAATGGCTAGACAACACACCTGCCACAGTTGTGTTAGCTACCTTTATTGTCCGGTACAGTGTGGTCACGCTCACCAGGCTGGACAAGGTGAAGGTCACAGTGATATGCCCGTGGGGTACTATGGTCCACCACATAACACAAGCATACAGGTCAATCAGAGGCATGGACACATATGACTCAGTCATTGTCCATGCCACTTACCTTCTCCTGCTGTACTTGTAGGGTGCTGACATCATCAATGTTTAGAAAGGGGAATGTGCATCCTGTATTGTGTTTTCCCAGTTGCCAAAAGGGACATTTCCCTCACATAGACTTGCACACACACCAACCCTGCTCACACACACACTGAGCATTTGCAGGATTCAAACCCCTATCCAACTATGTTATGACACTCGAGACGGACGCATTAGCAGAGCGCGGTATTCACATTACCTGGAGGTTTCCCTCTTCCTGCTGTACTTATAGGGTGCTGACATCATCAGTGTTTAGAAAGGGGAATGTGCATCCTGTAGTCTGTTCTCCTAGTTGCCAAAAGGGACATTTTTCTCACACACACACACTAACCCCCATCATCCAAACACACATACTTGCCATTCGCAGGATTCAAACCCCCACCTGACTATGTTATGACACTTGAGATGGACGCATTAGCGAAGCGTGCTATTTGCATTACTGGGAGGTTTTTCTTCTCCTGCTATACTTATAGGGTGCTGACATCATCAGTGTTTAGAAAGGGGAATGTGCATCTTGTAGTCTGTTCTCCTAGTTGCCAAAAGGGACATTTCCCTCACACGCAATTGCACACACACTAACCCGCCTCATTCAAACACACACACTTGCAAGATTCAAACCCCTACTTGACTATGTTATGACACTCGAGACGGATGCATTAGCAGAGTGCATTATTTGCATTACTTGGAGGTTTCCCTTCTCCTGCTGTACTTATAGAGTGCTGACATCATCAGTGTTTAGAAAGGGGAATGTGCATCCTGTATTGTGTTTTCCCAGTTGCCAAAAGGGACATTTCCTTCACACAGACTTGCACTCACCAACCCCACTCACACTTGCAGCACTCAAACCCCTACCTGACTATGTTATACCACTCGAGACAGACGCATTAGCGGAGCGCACTATTCGCATTACTGGGAGGTTTCCCTTCTCCTGCTGTACTTATAGGGTGCTGACATCATCAGTGTTTAGAAAGAGGAATGTGCATCCTGTAGTGTGTTTTCCCAGTTGCCAAAAGGGACATTTCCTTCACACAGACTTGCACACACACCAACCATTTGCAAGATTCAAACCCCTACCTAACTAAGTTATGACAGCTGAGACAGACACATTAGCGGAGCACGCAATTCGCATTACTGGGAGGTTTTCCTTCTCCTGCTGTACTTATAGGGTGCTGACATCATCAGTGTTTAGAAAGGGGAATGTGCATCCTGTGGGGAGGCAGACTCCAAGCACACTCTGGTTAAGCTGTCATTCCCTAGGGCAAACAGCCTAGTGTTGACCTCTACACCCATATGTTTAATTGTCAAATGCACATTATTTGTTGCTGATAGACTGTTTGCAGGTCTTTATTGCCATAGCATTCCCTGTTTGTATACACAACTTGTGTATCTGTGGAAGATGTTTGCATATGGGAGGGATCCACTATATCACGTATGTCTCTGTTGTCATTTAACTGTGTGCACTGGGCAGATTGCTGTAATGTGGTTGGTTCCTGGAATAACACGTACAAATACCAGATATGTGTGGCCAACTGCTAAACTGAGATTTGGCCTAAGTGTGTGAGCATGCCCAGTTCAGCCTTCCCATGGCATGTTGTCTGACATATGTCTCATTTATCAAAGTGTGTGAGCATGCCCAGTGTGAGCTTTCCATATCTTGAACTCTGCAGCCCACCACATTTGAGTGTGAACTTCAACAAATATCTCCCTTTTATGGTTGTGTGTTGTGTGTCATGTTGCGTAGTTACTGTCCAACTGCTTTGTGTGTGAACACAACAGGGATTATACTGTGCCTGCAGGGTTTGCATGGGATACTTTGCATACAGTTGTCAACATCCTTTCACACTGACCTAACACTGTTGTACTGTATAGTGTACTGGTTCAGTACATTGACTGTGGTGGACAGTATCCTGGGCTTTAGTCCTATCACTGCTTTACATTTCCATAGTGAGCACAAAAGCCTGGTTAGGGGCCAGTTGTGCACATCTGACCATGTTGCATTATGTTCAGATATGAACTACTTAAACCAGGCTTGTCCAACATTGGTAGTGTATTCCACAACATAGGTGTACATTTGCAAACACTAGCGATGTGCCCTAGGCCATTTCTAATGCTAGTCGGAGAGTGTGTTTGTCCTTCGACACACATTGTAAGTGGAGTTTGCCATGACATATGTCATGGTTAGTATACTGTGCCTCTGTCTACCTGTGACATAACAGTGATACCCAGGGTAAAGCTACTATCTCCCATCCACTCATCAAGATTCCTCTTGAGGAGAATCGATGAGTGACTCTATGGATAGCCTGTACTGAGAGTTTACTCATGGGTGGGGGTGGCTTCTGTGTTATGGATCATGCAGTACAGCTTGTCCTATGTAAGTCAGTGCTGGGGTTCAGGTCTCTCATGTGCATAGCTCACTGCCATTCATATTGTACAAGGTGCAGCATGTTTATTGATACCAGCTTGGACATGGCTTTATACATCAGGCACAGCTTGCCTCTGGGTGGGCAGTATGGCAGTGTGTGTAGCTGCAGTTTGTTTAATCAGGCAACACATGGCATCTGTGCAAGCTCTTTGATACTCCTGGTGAGGTACTGTTGGGGACTTTACAGTTGATGGAGGTGTCTGCTGAGGTACATCCCACAGGGGCTATTGTAGTCAATTGTAATGCTGATGAAGGATGACTGCAGAGCCACAATGACCTCCCCTTATCTAGATCTGACAACCTACATGATTAGGTGGGTATATGGTATGTTTCTGTGAACACTACAGCCACATGTTTGTCCAATGCAGGATATCTATCACCTTGTGTCCCCAAGGTCTCTCATTACATGGTAAGTACGTAATGGGTTAACACCTATGTGGTAATTGGTGGGCACTTACTGTATATCCACAGGGGTTGACTATACACTTTTCTGCAATTAGCTTGCTGACATGGCTATGGCACCAGTTGTCTGTTTCTATGTGACCCTTTTGTGGGATGCTTGTGTCAGCTGGAGGGTCATATATGGTGAGCAGTTTGTAGTCCTCTGCAAACATGTTCAGACACAGTCCTTCCATGTTGGCCTGTACCTATGGGACATATATACCAGATGAGGGAGATCCCAGGACCAAGCCTTGTGGGATGCCAGTTATATCTGGTTTGTAGTCTGACATGGCTGCAGCATGTCTGACCATGTCTGTTCTGTCCTTGGTCTGGTTTGCAACCCCTTTACTGACTTAGGGGTTTATATTTAAGCTGGTGAGCATATCTATAATGAACACGTAGGGTATTGTATAGAAGCCTTTGCAAGGTCCAGCTACGCTGTGTGGACCACATTGCCCTCATCAATGACCTTAATGACTGTTTCAAATGAGTCAAACATGTTTAGGGGTAGAATCTGCACTTAAGAAAGCCACACTGGGTAGGGTCCGGTGTCAGTAGGTCCCCAATATCTTTATGTCTGCGGTACATGCTGATCCTTTCCATAGCTGTGCAGACCAAGCTTCTCAGGATTCTGGGGTGGTAGTTTTCAGTATCCATTCAGGCAACACCTTTGTTGAGAAGGACCACTGTTGTTGTACACTGCTCTTTAGGTACATATCCTGTGGTAAGGCTGACATTGAGCAGTAGTGTGATTTGGCATTCCATTCGTCTTGGAGTCCATGTTGGACTCAGCCCAGGACACCATCTCATACCATTGCTGCTGTGTGTTTTGCTTTGTAGATGCTGGCTGTTACCTCAGCATCTGCAATGTCAGGGGGCCAGCAGTCTGCTGGGATAGATATTTTGCATTCTGGGGGGGGGGCGGTTTGCACTGCACCTGTCAGGATGTATGTTGGCAATATGTGCGTGTGTTTGGTATGTTGTTTGCGATATTTGTGTGATTCAGAGCATATCTGTGAATTCCCAACACGGTTCCTACCATCAGTTGTGGAAGCCTTGGGATTATCCTTAGTATCCTGTACAAGTTGTATCTTCATAGGTTCATTGGTTCATACTAGGCTATCCACCCTAGGGCATTTGTTAGCCTAGCCAGAGTGTGTGTGGCTTTCGCCACCCCTTGCTATGTGAATATTATGGCCATTTATGATTTGCTTTGCTGTGCCTCTGTCTGGACGTGACACAGTGAAGACCCCCAGTGTAACTCTACGATCATCCATCCACTTGACAAGATTCCTGTTGAAGAGTGTCAGTGAGGGGCTCTGCCTAACATGGAGTGGGATTCTGTTCCAGGGTGTGGGGAGCCTTTGGGTTATGTATCTGTCCCTCCAGCACATCCTATTTCATTATGTGTTGAGGTTGACATCTCTCACTCTCACAGCTCCGATGGCTTTGAGTTTTCTGGGGTGGAGCATGTCCATTACTCCTGTGTTGGACATGGCCTTGTACAACAGGCATGCAATGCCTCTGTGTAGGCAGTATGTCACTGCATTCAGCTGGGGTGTCTACAGCCAGGCAGCATATGACATATATTTGAGACCCTTTATCTTCTTGGTGAGGTACCTTTGAGGTCTTTCTAACTGCTGCAGGTGTCAGGTAAGGTACATCCCATATGAGGCATTGTACTAGATTATGGGTGTGATAAGAGAACAGTATAGGGTCACAATGACCTCTGTTGACGTAGATGTGAATCCTTTCATGATACGGTGTCCAATGTAGACAGTCTTCCTAGCCACATTGGCAATGTGAGTGTCACATAACAGGTTACTGTCCACTTGTGTCCCAAGGTCCCTGATTACTCCTTCCATACATAATGGTTTACCACTTATGTGGTAATTTGTGAGTACCTTGTTTGGTATTTGGTGGGACATTCATACTGTCCAGTGTCTTCAGGATGGCTGGGTGGGGTTCCTGTGTGTGAGGGTGTGGTCTGTAGCATGCTACAGACTGTACAGCAGTCTTGCCTATGGTTAGTTGCACATGGGTGGACTCCAATGCCTTGTGCATTGTCAGTTACCTGGACGTATGGGTGTCTGTGCTGAATATGGATACTTTTATGTTTTGTTCCAGGTTTTGGGGCTATGACGCATGATATGTGGTATAACCTGGTAGTGCTGGTGTGCTGTCAGGAGGCTTGCAGCAGGTTTCTGTCACTGCACAGACATCGATGTTCTCCATACTGGGGATGGCCTCGGGAGCATGCATATTAGGGTTTACACATCTGGCATTGGTCAGCATTACCCTTATGTTTCTTTCCACTTATGTTTTGTAGGGTGGTGGGTTAGACTTTTCAGCCTTGCCTACGAAAGGCTCTATTGAGGTGGCAAAAGCCTTATCCAATATCCAGACGCCCAGGGGTAACAGGTGCAAGCCATCCCTGAACAGCTGCGTGGCTTATCAAGCATGACATCCCAAGCAGACAGACATTGGATCCCCTTGGAATGACACCAGTAATTGTGCCACTTGTTATAACTGATCATTCCATGTTTGTACTGTGGCATCATTCTTGGTGAGGGTAGGATGCTGCAAACGGTCAGTGTCATACCGGCCTGGACTACATAATCAGAGAGCTCATCTATGTCTCTTTTCATGTAGTCCAGGGAGGTACATCTCAGGTCATTCACACCAGCATGGACTATGACTGCATCATATTTCTACTTGCTTTGGGGTGACTTGCATACTTGTGTTATGTGGCGTATTGTGGCAGCCTACAGGCAGCTTACTGTACCCTTTCCCTTGTTCAGTCTGGTGTGCGGGACAGCAGTGTGTCTCGCTATGGAGTCACCTATTACAACTGTATCAGGCATGTTGTTTCTCCTTCTAGCCTGTGACTGTTTGGCACACCAGCTTTGTGTACTATGTGTTGCATGTGCTATGTTTGGAGGTTGTTTGATTGGGTGTCTGCTTTGGAGGCCTCTGTTGGTGTGGTGTGTTTGTGATTTGGGCCTCCAGGAATGTTTTTCTGTGTTTATGTCTTTGGTTTGCAGTTGTGATAGGTCTATGTGGGACTGGGTTTGTGGTGTGTGTGGTTACCTTCTCCTCCTGACTAGTTTTGGGAGTACTGAGTTGAGGGAGCTCAGCCTCCAGTTTGGATAGATGGTTGCATTTCTCACATATATTTGTATTTTGGGGAGTTGGGGGTTGTCTGTGTACTTGGGGAAGGTGTAACATTGCCTCAAGATTCACAGATTCAACTTGTTGTGGCTGGCCTTAGTGGATTGTATGTGTGGACATATTTTATTGCCATACTACTGATCAGTGATTACTTCATCTTTTATGTTTGCTCTATCATGTAGTAGCTTCCTCATTCTCTTGCATGGTTTGGTTATGGCTGGTGTCCACCATGCCAGATGCCTGCGTGTATGGCATTGTGTCTTGTTTTAATTTAGGATTGCATAATCGAAGCATTCTTGGCAGTGTTCATGTAATGGCTGTATTACAGGTTCTGAGGTGTGGCCCATATTTTGCACCTGCACAGGACCTTTAATGGATTCCACATCAGTTTGGAGGAGTGCAAATATTGCTTTATACATGTTTTTCACTGTGGTTTTCTGGCCAGGGACTGTGGTCAGGATTTGTATATCCAGTGTGATTACTCTATGGTCTGGTTTTACCAGTGAGCAATACACTTCTCGTCTTGCCATCCAGTACCCATGTTGCTGATTATCATATCCAGTATGCTTACCCCTCTTGTGGGAGTGGTACATTGTTCCTGGGCATTTTGGTTTATGGATTCTATGAACTTTTGTCCTACAGTGTTGGGGCTAGTATAATGCTCCCAGTCTATGTCTGGGTATTTTCAGTCACCCAATATAATGTGGTTTGGAGGACTTGATATATTCATGTATTCCAGCATAGGCCAGGTGCAGTTCCTGGTGTTGGGACAGTAGTCTGTAGCAGGCTATAAACTGGGGGGCAGTTTTAGCCACTGTTACTTGACCATGGCTAGTCCATGCTGCTTCTTGTTGTGGGACCAACATGGGGGTGTGGTTATCCTTGACAATTATTGCTAGTCACCCTCTTGTAGCTTGTTCCATGTTTTGAGGCTGTACAGCACAGTATGAGGTGTAACCTGGTAGTGTTAGGGTGCTGTTGTGAGCCTTGATCCAGTTTTCTGTTACAGCACAGATATCAACATTCTCCATACTGGGTGAGTTTAGACTGCATGCATCTTGCTGTTTCGACTTCTGGCATTGGGTAGCATTACATCTAGGTTCTTATCCCTTCTGATACCTATGGAGGTAGGTTTGTGTTTTGAGCCTTACCTATTCAGGGCACGCTGTGGGTAACAACAGCCTTTGCCAGTATCCATACGGCCTGCACTGATATGTGCATGCCAGTCCTAGCAGGTGGAGCATCATGTCATGCTCAGCATGTCATCCCAGGCTGGCACACATTGGATCCCCTTTGACTAACTGCGATACTTCAGCCAATTATTGCACTTGATCATCTCATTGTCATATTGTGGCATGATGCTTGGTGAGGGTAGGATGTTAGTCAGGGTCCTCAGGTGTGCATATAGTACATGGTGTTACATTACTTAACACATGGCATTCATGCCTCAGGTGGTGCTGCAGGGTTGCCTCTGTCGGATGCACATATTACACTCCCTGTACATGTTTGTGAGCAGGTCATGTCATTTTAGGCATCCCTGTTATTATTTGAGTGAGTCAGAGGGGGTATCATTCCCAGGGTTCCTACTGAGCCAGTGTATGTGCTATGCGTTACCTCTTTGCCAAGGCCAGGGCATACTGGGCACGCCTCCTTCTGCCTACTGGGCAGGCTCAGGTTGTTCCTCCTCTGAGTCACGCTCTGCCTGTGATGGCCTTGGCAATGGTGGGGGGCTGTTTGGCCCAGCCCTATGTTGGTCCTGCTGCAGCTGTTTTCGCAAGATCATATTATGTAGCATAGCACAATACCATGACAATTTGGGTACATGTAGTTGGTGTGTACTGCAAGGCTCCACCAGATGTGTCCAGACACCGGAACCGTGACTTGAGCAGCCCAAACACACGCTCTATTACATTACGTGTTTGTGCGTGTGCCTCATTATGGCGTTCCTGTTCAGGTGTGTGTGCGTTTCTGATGGGTGTCATCAGCCACTGCTCCAGTGCATAACCTGCATCCCCCACTAGATGTCCATGTGGGATGTCCCCATTGGCAAATGTCTGGTACAGCTGCGTCAAATGCCAGATGTGGGAATCATGGTATCTCCCAGGGCAGCCAGCACACACATTCATTATTATGCCCTGGGCATCACACATGACCTGGCAGTTGATGGAGGGGAAGCCCTTGCGGTTAATGTAGGCCCTACCCCGCTCACCGGCTGGTGCTTTGATGCGTATGTGCGTGCAGTCTATTGCACCCACTACCTCAGGGTATTCCGCTATTTGCTGGAAGAGATGCATATTGCTGGCCAATACCTCACAGGCAATGGGGAAATATACATAATCACCGACATGTGCTGACATGGCATCCAGGAACTGGTGCAGTACCCTGGAGGCTGATGCCTGTGATATCCCCATCATATCACCAGTTGGTCTCCGGAAGGTACCTGTTGCTAGTATTCTTAGGCCAACACATACCTTGGTTTCCACTGGGATGGGTTCCCCTCTGTTGGTTCTGTGTCTGAGGTGTGGCCTGCACAGCTCCACTATTTGCTGCAGGAGGTCTCTGTCCACTCTATAGCGCTGTACTATCTCCAGCTCATGTAACCCATGGTAGGTGACCCTGGGTCTGTACACTCTTCTCCGTCTCCTCACTGTGGGTTGTCTGGCACCATCTGCATTGTCACCACCCTCAGCAAGTCGCCTATGTCTCATTATGACAGCTGTGGCAGCCCCTAACATTTCTGCTCTGAGTTCAGCTTTTTCATTTTTCACTTCTAATAGCTTACTCCTGTCTTGCAGTGTCTCTTGAGAGAAACATCTTGCACTGCTGTTTGCAGATTTTTAAGTGTTGGGCTGAGCTACTATTCTGCCTGTGTAATTGCCTGCTTCTAATTGTTTTCACCTGCTAGCTCCAGCAGTATTCCCTGCTAGCTTACTTCTAATTCTGTTGCTTCCTTTTTCCTTTCTGTTTCCTCAGGAGGGATGCTTACACGGTTCAGAATCTGCTTATTCGGGTTAAAACACACGCACACCAGCTCAAACAGTGTTACAGGTCTGCCAACAGGCTTCTACATGCTAAGTCTGTTACACGCCACAAGACACCCGCGCAAACAGTGTTAGACATCTAGCAACAAGCTCCCACATGCTTAGTCTGTCTTACACGCGCGCACACTGCCCTACTCATGCTTCATGGCATGCACACGTGCGCATGCATGCCCAGCAAGAAACTTTGGTGTAGGCAACAGTGTACACCTTCCATTTCTTGACTTTCCCATGCTTATGTTGTGGCACTCCTCTTTCCATGATATGTGTCTGACATCTGTCATGTAACTCTGACCTCCAATGAACCGCATTTCTTTCTGCCATTCCCCCCTGTGATGTCACCTATCTCCTACTCTGTTCCTCCCCCTTCTGTAACTCTTACACTACTCAGAATGTGCTCATTTGCTATGTGACAGTGGAATTCAGTATCCTAACACTCATTTGCATCAGATTGCCTACTAATGCTTAGTTACATCTCTTAGACTCAGCTTCCCCCCTTAACAACCACTAAACGGTGGCCATGTTGTTTTTGGTCTGCTGGTCCCTGCATTGTAAATCCATGTATTGCATAAAACCCACATTTGTGGGTTTATAACCTTCATTTTTATGTTTTATACAGCGCAGCCCATTTGCGCGGGGCTTAAACATATTTTTATTACTTTTGCATCAGGTTACCTTGCCAATGGCCACATATTTGGCCATTGGCATGCTGCCTGACACATATGCACCCTTTATTTGGAGCTGACATGGTCTGCTAGAATTTTGCAGAAACGTACTCAGTTGTCAACTGAGTACATTTCTGCAGCTAAAACGGCTCTTACATGGGCTGTTTTGGGCTTCCTGGATTGCTAATCAACCTCATTTGCATGCTATTTGGCTGCAAGTGAGGTGATTAGCTTATCCACTCCCACTCCGTGTAAGAGACGTTTTAGCTGGTCTCTTTCACGGACTTTGGGCTGTTCCTGGATCGCGAAGGCTGCATGGAGTCTTACACTACTCTTAGACTCCATGCAAGCCTTCGTGAATCCTGCCCCTTATCTTTTCAGAATGAGAACTTAGTCATAACTTTCAAGCACAACAGTTGAAAAAGTACACAGTTTGTCAGAATAAAAACTCAACAGACATAAGAAAGTCATAGTGTTCAAGCATAAATTATATAGAAAGACTGATAACAGGAAGATGCAGCATTATTTACATGAAAGATGATTATCATAATGATTATTAATATTCTAGAGGTCATGAAATATGATAACAGATTATATTGGTGAAGGCATAGGATGTTATGAGTGTTGTGTGATAGAGGGGATAGTAGGAATAGATGTGGAAAAGGTATGACTATAACCTCAGGGGATGTATGGAGGAAGGGAGGGTAGGGTAAGTTAGTAATGAGGACAGAGAGAGTAGCTCAGCTTGGGCTCATACAGGAACAGATCCAAGTTTTATTGAAGTATTCTTTTATAGAGTTTTGAAGACATGCAGGTTAGTAGCAATTTTAATAGTTAAAGAAAGGGAGTTCCAGAGTTTTGCCACAGAGAAGGAGTAAAGGCTTAGGCCTGGGGTTTTTTAGATTTATAAGTTGTGAGGAGATGTTTGTCTTCAGATCTGAGATGTTTTTTGTGATATAAAAGTTGATTAATGGGCTAAGAGCAGGACAAGCTAGTCATTTGTGGATAATATTGTATACCATAGTAAGATGTACATATTGGAGGATGAGGGGAAATTCAAGCCATCTCAGAGAATGAAGGCTTTACAGTGATGAGTTAGAGGATTTGCATTTATTGCAAATTTGGCAATTTTGTTACAGCAGCTTTGTCATTTTTTTCACTTCGGGAGTCTGTAAGTTAGTTAGAATTGGGGCCTCATATAACAGTAAGGGCAAGAGGTAGGTTTCAACCAGGGTAATTTTGGTAGCTGCCATGAGGAAGTTTTTATTCCTATATAGCATGCCCAGTTTTGTGTTTTTTAATACTGTTTTGTATGTGTAGGTCAATTGTGACACCTAGTAGTTTGGAATGCTGAACCAGTTCAATTTCAGTATTGTAGGCTGAAAAGATCTTGAAGTTTGGTTTGTTGGAGCTATGGGTTTGTGGGTGAAGAGAAGAGCTTTTGTTTTTTTTTTCTTCGTTCTTTTAGGTTCACTAGGCATTCAGTATTGGAGCGCAATGTTTCTATGGAAGGGACAGCTTATTGTATTATGTGGTGTAGGTGAATTAATGTGTCCAATATGCAGATGATAGCGGAGTTATCTGCATATTGGATTAGAGTGAGGAGGAGGATAGGCCAATGCTGGAAAGTTCTTTAAGGAGTTTGGGGTGAGATACCATGTAAAATGGTTTTGACAAATCTAGAAATACTGCAGATACTTGTTTGCCAATGCCATGAGCTTTGTTGACAGAGTTCATAAAAGATAAGGCTGTTGAGGTACTCTGTGCAGGTCTAAAGCCATGTTACTCTGTTACTCATGTTGGGCAAGTAAGTTGTGTGTAAGGTAGTGGATAAGTTGTAGGTGCAAACATTTTTCAAGAATCTTGGGGGAGGAACAAGATTGAAGTAGGACGGAAGTTTGTGATGTCAGTGGAGTTGCCTCCCTTATGTAAATGGATAATATATGATATTTTCCATAGGTTATTACATGTGATTCAGCTATGGATCTATTAATTAAGATGCTAACATGGAATGCTATTGCCTGTGGAAGGCTTTATGTATCCTGGTGGGAGGTTGTCTTCTGAAGTTGAGCAAGGTTTCAATTTTTGGAGTAGTTTTTTATTTGGATGAAAGGATGAGCTGAAAAGTAAGTTGGGATGTTTTTTTTTTTTTTTTGTTATGAATGAGAAGATGGTTGTGTGTGTGTAATGTGTGGGATGTGAAGAGGTTAGCATTGGGGGTATTAGTAGAAGTAGTGGGTTGGGGTGGATGAGTTGGGTTTACATTTCGGTTGGATATAGACTGTATAAAGTATGTGTTGAATTTGGTGGCTTTTTGAAGAGGTGGTATATTGGGGTATAGATTGGGATTATTTTTATTTTCTGGGTTGAGTAGTAACGCTAGAGAGGACCAGAATTTCTTAGGGTTGTTTTTGTGGTTATCTTGCATGTAGGGATAGTATGATTTTTTTGTTGAGCAATATTTGTCTTTTTGTTTGATTGTGGAGTTGTCTGTATAAATGATTTGTGTAATTTTTATTCTTTAGCCAGGCAGTCCATGCTTTGTCCCTGTCTTTTATTAGAATTTTACATGATTTGGTGAGCCAAGAGGCATGGTTATTTTTCTTTTTTTTTTGTTTGTTTGCTGAGGGTTAGGGAGTTAAGAATGCTTAGGAAACTGCTGTTGAAAGGTTCAACTGCATCATTAAGAGGAAGTCTTTTTAGGACGGACCAGTCTATATTTTTAGAGATGCATTAAATACCTCTTTGCTGAATTTCTGTAGGTTGAGTATAGTTTTGAAACTGTGTTTCTTTGTGAGTTGAGTGATACCATGAGTATAATCTGGTAGGTGGTCACTTAAGGAGTCAAGGAGTGTGCTTGAGGATGTAAAGTTAGAAGGGGTCAAGACTAGTGTCTAGTCCAGGGTGGAGTTTTGGATGTTAGTTTTGCTATATCCGATAGGAGTATTTATAAGTTGAGTAAAGCCACAGAGGTTTATACTGTTTGTTGGGTGGTGTGAGGTTAGTGCCTTTCAGTCAATGTTAACATCCCCTAGGATAATATTTTCATTAGGTATTGTTTCAGATATCCAGGCTAGAATATTTTCTAGAATGGGAATGTTTTGCATAGGAGGTATGTATAAAACAACTGTGTAGATATTCTTAGATGAGTTAAGTTTTAGAAACCTTGCACGGATTCAGCTGTGCAAATATTTGGTATAGTATTTGAGTATGGGAAAACTATCAAGTTGTTAGGGAACATTAGGGCTCTTCCACTGCCTTTTTTATGTGTTCTGTCTACTCTGATAATGCTGTAACCAGGGAGAAGAATTTTTAAATCTTTTATTTCTGGTTTCAGCCATGTCTCTTTAATAGCAAGGATATCTGGGTAAGAGTGTGTTAACCAGGTATAAAAGAGTGTATGTTTATTGCACATACTCATGATATTAAGAGTGATACATTTTAGTTTATTTGTCTATGTATTAGGAATGGAACCTGGGTTGGGATGAAAGTCTCTGTACAAGTTTAAGGCCATGAAAGAACGTCTAGTTGTTTTAGGAGTTTTAAGTAATCTGGGTATTTGTATTAGTTTTAGGTTGTAGTAGGTAGTAATGAGGACTTTAGGGTAGAAATAAAAGATCGGTATATAGATCAGTGTTGAGGTTATTTGGGAGAAGCTTGTGGTGGAGGAATTGAGTGATGATGATGAGGTAATAGTTTAGGTATTATTTTGTAGAAGTGCTGCTGGAGGAGTTGTTATCGTATAAAGGAGAAGAAATGACAGGCATGAGTAAAACAGCATGATTGGTGTAGAGTGTGATAGCTTAAATGGGATAGAGGGGGAATTAGGACTGTTGGAAGTAAAGCAGTTATGGCAGAAGAGTATAAGTGAAAATACTATAAAATAGTAGTGTAGAAAAAGGGGTATGTGGTTAGAGTAATATGGGTGAGGTGTGGGAGTGGGATGTTGTGCAGTAGACTGACTGTAGTGTAGCTGGAATTGGAAGGAGTTTGTAGGAGGTGGAGCTAAAGGAAGTATACATTTATAAAAGAAGAGTGGTAGGTTGTTCTAGTATCTTCTCTGGAATGTAAGGAATAGAGTATTACAGGCTAGAGTATAATGATGTAGTCAAAATAAGACAAATGAAGATTTATTTGGGAAAAGAAAAGGATACAATGTGGAATACATAGCTATTGTTAGGGAAGGTGTGATTATAAATGGATATAGTGCAAAGTGGTATGGGACGGAGAAAGATAGTTGGGAATGGGGCTACAAAATAAAAAGAGATAAGAAAGGAGAAACAAGAAACAGAAGTGTATGTATAGAAGATGATTTGGGGAAGGCTTTGGAAAAGAATCACAAGTGAAATATGTATGGTGAAAGTATAATATTAGAGTAAGATGGGATGGGTGGGAATTGGGGGTAGGGGAACATACGACATTTGCAGTTTACTGACACAAGAAAAACCTGGATTGAAAACACTAAAATATGTTGTAGAGATTGCAAAAAGTTAACCCTCAAACCTTTAGATGCTACAAAACAATTTAGATTTCATATAAGAAAATAAAAAAAATGAATGTGTATATGAATATATGACAGAAATAAGCAGATTATAAGAATTTTGTTAATTTGCAATGGAGCTATCTGATTCATCACTGGTGTATGTCATTAATTGTGAGATTACACTATCAAATAAAGATTTAACACTAGGCCAGATATTAAATATTGCAGTGTCAATGGAAACAGTTGCAAGATGTGCTATAGTATTGCTACAAGATATGAATGTCAGTACAGTTAATTAATCAGGTGGCTATTGAGAACATTGAGAAATAGTGTGTCCTCAGTCTTTAATGGCATCACAAGACAACATTGATCACTGGTTCACAAATAAAGACTGGCAAGAAATACCATACAACAAGATGGAGGAGGTGCAATAAAATTGAAAGTCATGAAACTAGAATGCATAAAAATAAAAATATGGTAACTAATGTACCTGAGCTGTTTAATACAGACTGTAAACATGACTTAAAATACAAAATGTGGTGCACAATCTAACATATGATGCATTTATATGTATAGAATATGACTGAATATGAATGCAGAATCTCATGTTTCACTAATAAGGTGGAAGGATGTAATTAAAATTAAACTGAATACAGGAGCACCATATTTATAAAGTCTACTGCTGAGAAGATGTGTTTCATTTGCACCACTGGAAAAGGTAGAAGTGCTACTATATATATACTCTGATTGTAATGTCACTGTGCTTGTGATTTATAACTGGGTTTATAAACAGAAAATGAATGTAGCAGAATTCAAAAGCTGGTTTCTTATAATGGCAAAATACCACAGTTACTAAAATAACCAACTCTGAGGTTACTACGCTACAGGAAGATGTATCTCTCAACATTTCTTACTTTTGCATAATGTCCAGATTCATGCCTCATATTTGTAGTCTATTCCTAATAACATTTGTGGTTTTCTAGCAAATGAGTGAGGACTGAATTCATTAAATAATGACAGACATTTGAGTTTCAGACTTTATCCATCCATCCTCAACTCCTTTTCCCATTTTGCACATGGGGTCAGGGTGTCACTTCAACAGTGACAATCATCTCGAGCTAAGGTTTACACCTCTGGGTAGCTAGCCCTGCTGTGGTATTTCATCCTTACCACTCGCTTGCATACACACTCACACCTACAGCCAATTAGAGTGTCCAGTTCACCTACTGCATGTCTTTGGAATGTGGGAGGAAACCGCAGCACCTGGAGGAAACCCACGTGAGTGCAGGGAGGACATGCCAACTCCACACAGAAGGCACCCCGGCTGAGAATCAAACAGGAAAACCTTTTGCTGTGAGGAGACAACGCTAACTGCTGCACCACCATGGCCACCGAGTTTCAGACTTTACATACTCTAGAAAATGAATAGTAACACAGAACATTTTATTATAGTAACTTTGTAAGTTTTTATAATAGCAATATTTAAAAATGTGTCCCTTTTCTTGGGCATTTACCCCCCCACACACATTATTTTTGGCTTTGTCCAGATTTCTTGTGCTAAGAGTTTGAGATATCCTGGAAGACAAGAACTTCCCCTGCAGTGATTGAATATATTAAAAAAAAACTTCCATTGCAGAGCTTAACTAGTATGATGTGATTATAAAAAGCAGAGCTTTACAAGTTTGTAAAGGATCTGCAAGGCAGGTCCAAGGGTGATACTTCAGCAGACAGTTGTAGTAATTTAGTTCGCTTCAATGTAGTTATTGAATCTAAAATAAGGCATGTCACCGGAATTTAGTATGAAATATGATATCATGTTACATAGATTAAAACACATGCATGAAAAAAATATTTTTTTCTAATAACTATGAAATGAACACTAGCCCCTAACTTTAAGAATAAGACTCAGTTGACTTTGCAATCTATCAGGTAAAATAAAAAACACACTTCAAATGAACTAATAAGAATTTTTATTAAAACTAAAACAAAAGATGCTGTCACCTACTAAACTGTTCTCCAGAGCTGTAGTCAACTTTGGGTCAAAATCAATGCCAGAATAGCTGTATTTCTTAACTGAGGACTGCTAAGATCATGTGTGTGTTGTACTTGTCAGTCAGGGTTTGGCAAATGTCAAGGTCACTCTGGCATATGGGGACAGGTGTGGAAGATAGGAAGGAAAGGTGGAAGTCCTAGGAACTCACTCTGCCTTCTTAACTGGGAATAGAAATGAGTAAGTGGATTGGTCAGGGTAGGGAGGTGGGCTATCTGCTTCCACCCAGGTGCTGGTCTACATCACACCAAGTGGCTAAAATGGTGGACACTTGCAGGGTTTCAGACATCATGTAGTTTTTGTGGTGGACATAATGTGATTGTAAACTAAATTCAAATCACATATAGTATCTAATGTAAGTAAACTAGAAGAAGAGAGGATAAAAACACTGACAATCAACAAACATTCCCAAAATTCAGAAAAAGGAGTTGGCATAATGGCTAAGGTCTTTACCTCACATATACAAGGTGTGGGGTTTGACTCTGATGTTTTTCTTTTTACAGCTCAGATGGCTTAGTGGTTAAGCACTGTGACTATAGTTTAGAAGGTCCTGGGTTAAAAACCTGCAAGGGCACACTAAAATAATTTTCTTGGGTGGTGATAGCCAGGGTACCTTTTTGGTTAGGCTTGTATAGGCCCTATGGCCGATAGCCTAGTAGCTACCTATGAAATTATGAAGATAAATCCTGTAATCCAATAAGAAATAAAATCAACTATGGTGGAAGAAGATAATGGGTGGGGGAGGTCATGGGACAATAGTAAGTGTTTAGTAAAAGAGAAGGTAATAGACCAAGCATAGCGCACAAACAACAAGGAAGAATGCCGATAAAGAGCAAACTCTGTAAAACATTAAATCATCTTACAGGTTCAAGGTAACCTAGGTAATAGAAAGGCAGCACTGAAAATCTTAATGTCTTTCATAAAACTAGATCAAATTAATGTCGTTTGTTACAATGGACCAATAAAATGCAGCTCAAATTCTAGCTTTATTCTTGGCCAACTATAATTCTTCTCCTAAAATATGACTATGTACCAGTTTCCTTACAAGCATTCCAAATGTTGTTGGAGCTAGCATTTGGTGTAGTGTTTCTTCTCTGTCTTTTACCCTGTATAGTAAGTCATTCTTTACCTTAAAATATGAATATGGTATGGGTCTTCTCTTTTCATTGATCTCCAGCTATATTTTCCTTGGCCCTGGTTAGTGAACCATCAATTCACTATGCTTTCTTAAAATGCTCACTGCTCATTGCTTGTCTGCAAATCTGCCAAGTCAAGAGCACTTTCTTCAGTACACTGACATAATGTGGTTGATATCAGCTCTTCACATAAAAATAAAACCATAGGTCTTTCTTTTTCTCCTATTTTTCATCTACAAATGGCAACCCATGTCAATGATTTTTTTTCGGTTTTTGCTTCCTTAGATTTTACCTTTGTTGATTCTGTTCCTCTAAGTAACTGCTGTCCTATTTCTGACTGCCTCACAGTTTTAACCTTACAGAAGAAAATGGCACTGCTCATGTTTCCTTCTCTTTCTCAGTAAGTTTACCAGTATCGGTCTTTCTCTTTGTGTTTCCACATAGATGTACTTCAGTATTCTAGTGAGTTCAGTTCAATCTTTTGTAAGGTTCCATATTATGTATTAAAAGTCATTCAATATTAGTTTCTATGTACTAATAGTAATTCAGTCTTAGATTCTTTGATGATGTTTTTCACTAATTTAACTTTTTTTCTGATAATGTGTGGATCCTTCTGTATCAGTTTTCTGTAGTAGTTTTGTTCACTACGTTAACTGTTTTTCCACTTGAAATACTCAGATTGTTCCACTAGTCATGATCAAACTGTTGTCCCTTTTGCATTCCTACATTTATTCTTTTTTTACTTTATTAGGACTGTACATTTTTAGGTTGTTGTTGACCTCTCCCATTCCCAGTATTTTTAGAGCTGTGCAGTCTTAATAGTGTGTCAGGCTGCTGTTGCAGCCCTTCCCCATTCTTATGAAAGGATATTCAGAGCTGTGGGGCTGTTACTGCTTACCCCACCCCTTTTTTACTTGATGTTTATTCTAACCAGAGTGTCTAACTGTGCTTCCAACTCCCAAAATTCTACAGTGCCTTCAACTTGTGGATATCTTGATCTATTATGGTGTTTTACATTAGTAGCTAAAGTTAGAATATGCAATACTTCACCCAACAGTGAGTGAATTTCTACATGCGTTATAGGGTATTATTTTTTATCTCCATGAAGAAATATCTTGTTCACCTTTCTCTTATTAAGGTTTAATATTTGCAAAGATAATGTTCCTTAACAAGTGTGATGTTGCTTCCAGAATCTCGTAATCCCTTCAGTTCATTCCCATTCATTCATACTGTACATTTAGCTAACCTCAACATGGCACACAGACAATAGGCTGATGCTACAGGTCTATCAATTATTTTATGACCTTCTAGCTGTATAGTTTCATCATCAACAGATTTGTTAAAAATCGCATTGCTAACAGTGTGGCTAAAAATCAAATTTTCTGTTACAGAAAGCATTACTTGTTTATAGGTAAGTACTTCCCTTGTAGGCCATTTTAAGCTTAGACAATTCTCAAAGGTGAAAATCGTATGCTATACTATGTGTCTGTGAGGTAAGCTCTTTAACCATTTTGCCAGCCTCCAACCCTGATGAAAATCAAACCCTGTAATTTGTATCTGTGAGGTAAACCCCTTAACCATTATACCACCCCCAACCCATAAATAGCTGTCAGAAGAATTTAAACTCATGCTTTCATTTGGAGACCAGAGTATCTATAGCCATGGAAGGAATTTAAAACTTGAGCCTGGTACCTTAGACCACTCAGCCATCCTTTAAACAATTTTCAGCAATGCATTCCTTCTTTCTATATTTAATTATTTCACTTATTGACATTTTATGGGCATTTGCAAGTAACTGTACATTTCTATTTACAGATATAGTTTGCTTGTTTCTAAGCAATGTTTCATTAGCTAATAATTTTTCAATTAGTACATCAAACTTGTCAGTGCTCTTTTGCTCACTCTGCAAGACCATTTAAATAAGTTGCTTAGAAGTGTCCTCTTGAATTCATTAGCAGCTAATATACCTATCATTTTGTTTATTCTAGTTCTTTTAAGCTGTGGCCATGAGTTTAAAACATACTTTAATCAAAAAGTTCAGCTCTTACCATTTTGCTGTTGTTAAGCATCCAGTTATGAAATTATACAATGTCAGTTTCAGGAGACACACAAGCCCTAGATAAGCAGTTCTTTTTTCAATTTATCCTAGTCATAAAAGTAGGTACCTTTCATATCCATATACTCTGTATGGACCTCTGTTGCTAGCTGGTAAGGCCAAAAGTTTGGTGTAGTTAGTCTGGGTTCACTTTTCTGGCTTGCACACCTCTTGAAGACAATGAGATATGCCTCATTTTCTTCATCTTTGGAGAGGTTTTTCAGGGATAGGCTAGTCTTTGAAGTGGCCATTACAGATATAATAACTTTCTTTGTTCTTGAGTATATTCCCTAAAATAGATGTGCAGACACTTATATGCAAATTACATTGATTTTTTTGAACACTGGCACTCACTTATAAAATAATATTAATAATAATTGAGACTAAACTGATCACAAAAAAGTACTTCACTCCCATGAACCACTATAGTGATGTGTGTACTTACACTAACCCTAATCCTGCCACTACCTCTGACCTCAGCCTTACACAATAAAAATCTTTTTTTTAACCGTGTGGTACAGCGGTAGCATTGTTGCCTCACAGCAAAAGGTTCTTCTGTTCGATTCTCGGCTGGAGTGCCTTCTGTGTGGAGTCTGCATGTCCTCCCCGTGGTCGAGTGGTCTCCGAAAGACATGCGTGAACTGAAGGTTGGGCGTCAGGCTGGCAACTCGGCACCATAAAAATCTACTGCCAGTCATTAGCAGACCGGAGTTCCGCTGTGGTGACCCCTAACCGGGAAAAGCCGAAAAGACAAACAACAACATCAGTATACAAGATACACACACACACACACACACACACACACACACACACACACACACACACACACAAACTTCACATATAGCAATCAACATGCAAATATCAAAGCTCTCATCTAATCTAGCTCCTATTCTAATCCTGAACTAGAAACACTCTCTCTCTCTCTCTCTCGCGCACACACACACACACACACACACACACACACACACACACACACACACACACACACACACACACACTCACATCACTTAACAAACACAGAAGAAACTAAATCTATCCTTTTTATTATCCCTAACTATAATCTTAACTTAGGAAGACTTGCACATGTACACAGGCATGCGCACAAACACACACATACACACACACACACAAACACACACACAAACACACACACACACACACACACGCACTTCTGCATCTAATGTTGAAGCTTTTAGTTTTCTAAAACATTTGCCACAAAACCCACTTACCTTCACACAGCCACTGAGAACATAGAAAAGAATCAGTCAGTGTTCCTACTTATGATATTTCTAGTACTCAAACATCACAGCTTTTGTCTAAAGAACAAACAGAAAACTTCTGTCGATTACAGGTGTACCTGACAGAGTTATTTGTTTCCAGATTTTTAACTTATCATCTTATTGTAGAAAAAAAAAATAGGATAAAATTATAAAGGACGCTTCAAAAGAAAAACACAGTGGTGATTCCTGAAAATATAAAAAACAAATAAATTAGTGGAATAGCACAAAACAACCAATAATCCAAAAGTAGGTGCACAAAACTGGAAGCAGAGAACTCCAATTTAGTTAGTTAATTTATTGAGCAAACGAACACCATAAAACAGATGAACAAAAAATAAAAAAGCATAAATGCCTTCACAGTCACAATATGCGTTTTCGTCTTATTCCATAGACTTCATCAGATGACCAGTGCATAACTTGATACCAATTTATATTAAACAATTAATTAAACCACCAATAACATATTCTATTTCACATTTAAAACAACCAATCGTAGCTTCACCTAATTAATAATATATTTGTCACTTCCTGTCAAAAGTAAAACATACATTATTTCTTAAAAACAATTAAATACATAAATAAGTAAATAAATTTCTAAAAAACAATTATATTATCTCATTTAAAGTCTAGCACCAAAATTTTATTAAGAAATGTACCAAAAACCATTATGAATGATATATATATATATATATATATATATATATATATATATATATATATATATATATATCTATAAATACATAGGTATAAATGTGTCTAACAAACTTCTCTTCATTGGCAATATTTTTGTTATGTTAAGAGGAGAGATGTGTTTGACTGCCCTCTAGTGGTTCTTTATAATTATTTTAATTTATAATTCAGAGTTTGGCAGATCTTAATTTTAATAAAGGAAATATGGATATATAATCATTTAGACCAGGGGGTCTACCTGCTTCTAACGTCACCTGAATTTAATTCTTTCTTACCATGGGCCACCTCTAATGTTGTTTTTAATTTGTTCTAAAACCATAAATAAAAATTTTGATTTAGAGCATACTTTGGAATGTCTATATAAGGCATTAGTGTCTTTCCCCACAGTTATATCATAGGTATGCTCATAAATTCTCCTTTTTAACATTCTTTCTGTTTTTCCTACATAAAACGATTTGCAAAATTCACAAATAACCAAATATACCACACCCCTTGATTCACAATTGAAATGTTCTGAACTATATATCCACTTATCTCTACTAACCAAATAGTGTTTATCTGTATTCATAATGTAGGTACATTGTGTGCAACGTCCACATTTGTATGTACCAACCCTATGTCTATTGGGATTTAGTTTATTTTTATTTTCTAATATAGTTCTAATACTCTGGGAGTTCTTGTATATTATTTTGTGTGGAATTTTAGACACATTCTCCAAATCTGTTAAAGCAACAAATCTCTCCCACTCTTTTATAAATATGTTTTTAATACCATTGTTTAACACATTGTACTCTAAAACCAGTACCTGTTGATAGTTCTCTCCATTACTCATTTTGTTACTATTAATATTAACCTCTTCATTTTGTTCTATACATTTCAATATAGGCTTAAATCTTGTGTTTCTTCCATTTTTTACTTCTTCTTTAGTGTCATTTATCAATTTCAAGGGGTAGCCTCTTTCTAAAAACATTCTTTCTAATAATTCACATTCTATTAAAAAATCCTTATCCAAGCTAGTCATCCGACTTCCCCTTACAAATTGTCCTTTGACAATATTATTTTTACAGTGTAAAGGGTGTGCACTATTGTAGTGTAGGAAGGAATTACAATAGGTAGGTTTCCTAAATATTTTGGTTGCGAACTTATTCTCAATTTTATATACTTCTATATCCAAGAATTGGAAGGAGTCAGAAACATTGTATGTAAATTTTAAAAAATTAGTTGTGTTACTCATGTAGGATATAAATTCAGTAAATTTTTCCTGCCCAGCTGTCCAAAAAATAACTATGTCATCCAGAAACCTATGATATAGTTTCCAACAGTCTTTAAATTCAGAGTTTAAAATATTTTTCTCTTCCCATTTAGCTAACACTAGGTTGGCATAAGTTGGAGCACAGGCTGCCCCCATAGCAACCCCCTGAATTTGTTGGTAAAATTCACCATTAAAATATAAAAATTATTCTTCAATATTATATCCATTAGCCATACACTAATTAATTTTCATTCTGTGTTAATTGTGAATCTTCATAAACAATCTCTTCAAACATTTCCATACCTTCCTTATATGGTATGGAGGAAAATAAATCTATAATGTCGACCGTTATAAATAATAGATTCTCCTGATATAAATCATCAGTAATTTCCTTAAGGAGGTCCCACGAATCTCTTAAAATAGTTTCCCTTGCTAACCATAAATTTTTCAGTTTTGTGTCCACATATTTAGCAAGGGGGTATGTTTTACCACCATCAGCAGATACTATTGGCCTTAATGGGGGATTATTTTGACTTTTATGAATCTTGGGTATACCAAATATAGTAGGTATCTTTGGTTTATCAACTTTTAAATATCTAAAGATATTATGGTCTATTAATTCTTCCTGCAGAATATCTGTTAGGCCTAAGTCTATTTTATTGCAAGCTATGTTGACTTAGTTTTTAGAAACATTACAATATCTACTTTCATCCCATAATATCATGTTCATTCTACTCTCATAACTAATGTTGTCCATAATTACCACCCCTCCTCCTTTATCTGGTTTCATTACTCTAATATCTGGGTTCCTTTTTATTTCATACAATAAATCTTTCTCTTTGTTACTCAAATTAACCTTAAATCTAATGTTGTTTTGTTTATTCCTAATTTCTTTTTCCATAATTATTTCCAGATTTTTTAATTGAGGATGTAGGATTCACTTTCTCCATAGGTCCCATAATGCTCAAATTAACTTTTCTCAAAAATAACTTTATATCTAATAAAGTTTGAGTGATATCTCCCTTTTTGTATGGGATGAATTTCAACCCCTTAGAAAACAACAGGAAGTGTTCTTTCTCTATTGTTAAATTACTAAAATATGGCGTTCGTTTTCTCAATAAATTAACTAACTAAATTAGAGTTCTCCGTTTCCGGTTTTGTGCACCTACTTTTGGATTCCTGAAAATATGCTAGCAAAGAAAAAGCTTTTGTAACTAGGAGAAAGAGAAGAAAATGACTTTTATACTGCTTCTCAGAATATGCAGGGAGAACAACCTAATTGTCATGTCCTGCTACCTTAAGAATTGCTTTTGCTGATGGAAAAAGAAATCTGAAACCCATCTGCTAACTTTACAAACAACTCAGTTTTGATTTGCCATATTGTGCTCCCTTAAAAATTGTTTTTACTGCTTAAAAATAATAATTTTTATATTCATTTGCTGATTTTCAAGATTTGAATCAGAATGAGCAATAACAAAATGTCTTCACTATACCCCCAGTTCCTGTTAAAAAATTGCATTTCTTATTTACTTCTTCTTCTTCTTCTAGGCTCCATTTTTAAAACAGAAGTGCTAAAATAGTCAAAATATCCCTGAACTATTAAAGTGGCATAGTCAGTGTTTGTAAGGACTTTTGAATAAAACAGCATCTATTTTAATGGAATAGCATTATTTTCCATGAAGAACTATAAATATAACATGGAATCCTCCATCTATCTATAAGGTATTTTATGGCATGGATTAATCACCTATACATAAAACTAAAACTCCTCAAACTGGAGATACCTCTCATTCTGATCACAGCACTCTCTTATTTCAAAACATTTTCAGATTTACTGAATGTAATTATTAATCTTTTCATGCTAGTTTAATTCTTATTTTAGATTATTTGAACAGAACATTGGATCATTTAGGTGTAATAATAAGGGGGGATGGAACATAAACCATCGGTGATGCCCAGAAAAGTCCAGCTAAGAAAGATAAAATATTTACATAAGTTTAAAAGTCATGTCATGGTATGGTACACTTCCAAGGAATATACATGGATAAATCTAGGTATTAAAATCCACTTGAATTGTGGTTTGCACAGTAAATGTTGCTTCATACTCAAGTAAGTGAAGACGTTTGAAGAGATACAACTATTCCGCTGTCCCGGATGAAAAATGTTCTAATAAGTTTTCAAAACATTTTATGAGCCTACAAGGAGGCTAGCAGCAAATAATGGCAGAAAAATGGATTAAAATTCAGTACAGATTCTTTAACATCTTAACGTGTGCATAACCAAACACTGAAACTTAAACACCTATAAATAACCTGCATACCTAAGCAGAATCAGTATTAATTCTAGCAGGGAACTGGAATATACTTTGTTGTGCTACTGTCTTCTTCTGTGGTGAAGAGTTCCTGTTTTTGTATGTACTAGTCACTCTTTCCCTGCCTCCCGTAAATTCATATGGTGATCTTTTTGAGGTTGCACTCTAATAGTTTATTATCCTTGTCTGTGTATAGATGCCAGAATTGCACACTGTACTCAATGTGTAGTTTTACTATTGTCTGTTAACCAATACTACTTTGCACCTTGAATTTACTGCTCTGAGAGTGCACAATTGTATTATATTTTCTGCTATTAAATCACTCTCAGTATGTTCCTGGTGACTGAATTCACATTTGACAGCCATCCTTGTAAACTTTTCCTCATTTCTTACATTTAATTGTACATTATCTAATTGATATTTCTCTCTGCGATTGTTATTATCCCAGTGAAGTACTCCAATTTATTCCGCTAAATTTTAATTGCAATCTTGTCTATCTAATTAGTGTATTCAAGTATTTTCTTGTCTTTTCTCTATCCTCCACTGATGCACCTAGTTTTGTGTCATCTACAGAGTGAATGATTTTGGTTTTTTTTCTTAACTTAATGTCTTTATATAAGTCTAAAACAAACACATGAAGCAGCACCAGACACAGTGTAAGTCCTTGTGCTACATCACTATAAACTTCCCTTACTCATGACAGTGCATCATTTATTATAACCTGTGAGTATGACCAGATAAACCATGTGTATTAGAATTATTTTATCAAGTTCTTCTTTAACCCAATCATAAAACCTAACTTTGACAGATAACTTGTCCTGTCAATAAAACAGTATTGATCTGTGCCCTCTAACAAAGACACCAATATTTTCCATTTTGTTCTGCTACCACTGCTATGCCAACAGGCCTGTAGTTTACTATATTTTTTACTGCCTCCATTGTACAGTAGTATAGAACAAAGTGTTTTCTACAACTAAAATGAGAAGTGAAATGACCTATCTGATTATGCTGTCTAAGGAAAGTGATAACAGACCATAGGGAAAAGGCAGACATATTAAGTGGCTATGTCATTTCTATATATGCTGAAGAAAGAAAGGAAGGAGTAGAGTGTGACTACAGGATAGAGCACGTACATAGTGGGTGGTAGTGGAAGGATACTAAGATAAGGAGTGAAGAGACAAACACTAACTTGGTTAGCTTAAAGGAAAGAAAAGGACTCCAAGACCAGATGGGCTACTGTATAGAGCTCTTAAGAATGTGAACTACTTATTGGCAAAACAAATGACTCAGTTATTCATCATATCACAGCTTATTATTGATGTACCTCTGGACTAGAAGACATGTTTCATTCCAAACATCTTCAGCCAGCTCTCCTTCTACTTGACTCTTAGATACTTTACCACCTTTGTTATCCTGCTACTAGTCTCCTCATAATGTGCCTTTAACACCTGTGTTCCTTGTCCCTTTCACATCTTGCAATGTCTGTTTAGCTCTAATCACTAATCTCACATCTCTAAGTAGCAAAAAACACAACAGCAATGCAAGGACATAGCTGTCTCCAGAATTTAAGGTAAAGGACTTTATTCAATTCCTTGTTATTTGTGAAAAATGAAAAGTAAAAACACTTAACTGTTACAGTATTAAGCAACAATAATAAACAGTTCAAAACTACAGATGCTAATTCCTCTTCTATGAAGGTACTAAAGAAGCAAACTCAAACAGGCTTAGTCAACAGAGTACCTCAGCTTTAATTTCTGATAAGCACTTTCATCTACCAACTGGATTCCATCAGATCAAGTTTTCAATAACAACTTTAACTCATGGAAAACTAATATTATATACATAAAAGCACAAAGCATCATAAATCATGATTGACAACCTCATGTATAGTACTGTGCCTAGGCAACAACTAAAAGCTAGCCTGATATAATACGAAAACATTGTTTGCAATCAAGAAACAGAAAAAGCACTAATAAAACAAAAGTCCAAATGAACTAGTAATTAACTCCCAGTATGTCTCCTGACAGGAACAAAGTGTAACAAAACCTCCTTCACTAAAGCTTATTTAGCACCAAGTTACTTACATACATACATACATACAAATGTTTCAAGCACGGGCATTAATGCCCTTCTAGCTTGCCATTATACCAAAACACTTGTCCCCATAGTAAATGTCCAGGCTGTTCTTAAAAATATCTAAAATAGTACTTCCTTTAATGTAATTTGGTAGTCTGTTCTAAGCATCAGGTATTCTGTCAGAGAACCAGTCAGTACACTTCTCATTCCTATAGAATCTTCTGCACAGGTTAGCTGATGATTCTTTGGTACTTTTTAATAACCGCAAACATTCCCAGAGGTAGTTGTCCCTAAATGCCCTATATACCTGAATAAGATCTCCTCTTAAATATCTGTAAGAGACAATGCACAAGTTCAGATATTTTAGTCTTTCATAATAACTTTGATTTTCACATCCATGGATGCCCTTGGTATATTTCCGTTGTACTCTTTGCAGTTTATTCATGCTTGTTTTCCTATAGGGTGTCCATATTGTTATTCCATACTCAAGTTTGGGTCTAATGTAATTAACAAACAATGACTTCATTATGTTTGATTTCCTAGACTTTATAAATATTTTTATACAACCTATAGTTCTATAACTATCATTAGCCAATTGGTTGATATGATTAGAAAAACTCATAGCTGAATCTACCCATATACCCAGGTCCTTAAACGAGTCTATAGTTTAAATCACTGTGCGCTGAATTAAATATTCACCTTTCAGTTATGTCTCCCAAATCTCATATGCTTAGTTTCTGATGTATTTATCAACACATTATTCTCCTGTGCCCAAATGGTCAATTTAGTCAAATTATTTTGCAGACATGCCTTATCTATAACACTTGTAATCAGTTTACCCAAATTCAGGTTGTCAGCATATAGACTGTAGAATACCTCAGATGAAAAAATAAGGTCTGAAGGATGCAATCTAAACAAGTAAGGGCCTAGGACAGAGACCTGTGGGACACCTTGACTGTAACCAAGGATTTTCACCTGTCCATTTGGTGTGAGATACTTGCCATGTCCTATTTGTAAGACATGCAGCTATCCATCTTATCAACAGTACATCAATACCCAGCTGTACTGGACACCTTGACTGTAACCAAGGATTTTCACCTGTCCAGTTGGTGTGAGATACTTGCCATGTCCTATTTGTAAGCCATGCAGCTATCCATCTTATCAACAGTACATCAATACCCAGCTGTACTAATTTATTGATCAGTGTTTTGTGTATGATCCTGTCAAATGCTGAAGTTAAATCTATATAAATCACATCACAGCACAGTTTTTCATTCATAGCTGTTATTATATTGTTATAGAACATCACGTTACAGGGGCTAATAGATCTATTTTCAACATATGCATGCTGATATATGGTTTCAACTCCCAACCTATCCAGTTCTGACAATAACTTATCCAGTATTACCTTCTCCATTATTTTTCTGCAACATAAAAGTTGACTTAAAGGTCTATATGATTCTGGGTTTGTCCTACTCCCCTTTTCCTTAAAGACAGGTTTAATAACCGCATGTCTCCAATCTTGAGGAATCTTCTCCATATTTATATGACCTAGTGAATAATAGATATAATGGTAGTGTAAGTTCTTGCTGTAGAGTTCTCAGGTCATTGTTACTTATTCCGTCTCCTCTCTGTGCTTTGTTTGGATCCAGTTTGCACAGTTCTTTTTCAATATAATCTAATTTGATTCCAGTATCTGGGTTTACCTGGATGTCACTAGGACAACTTACTACCCATTTTTGGAGCCAAACTGTTTTGCATAAGAATTTGTAAATATATTTATAATCTGTTATATCTGAGAATAAATTTTAGAATCTGCACACAGTTTATCAATTTGTGTATCTTTACTCCTTCCACATCTTATGTATCTATAAAAAGGTTTCCTATTATGCTCAATATTTTTATATACATTTTCTTCAAATTTTTCTTGATCTTGTCTAACACTATGCTTAATCTGTTTGTCCAGCTTGTTTATTTCAGTTTTTAAAGTTGTAGTTCAACCTCTCTTTCATTTCTTATATTTTTTGTCTCTCACCTTAATCAGGTATCTTGTTCTTATGGAAATATACCCCTTGATGTTGCGTGCCTAGATCCTGATGTTAAACATTTTTTTTACTTTGTGCACTCAAACAATTTCTCTTTCTAAACTTTCCACATTCCATCTGCAGTTTTCCCACTGAACACCTCACTCCAGTTAGTTTTATATAGTAACTGTTTTGCTTCCTTATAATCTGTAATTAACCTTCTGTGCATTGGCTTTGACAACTAGATCCTTACAAAAGGAGTAATAAAAAAAAATCAGAGAGATGAAGTGAAGATGTGTGTGTGAGACAGGCGCATGAATTAATAAAACAGTACCCACTATAGTAACCTTGGAAAAGATGTGATATAAAGAAACATCACAGATAAAAAACAATCAAAATAAGTGAATTAAAAACAAACAAAAAAGAAAAGTGCTTTCAACCATAGGGTTTCATCAGATCACTGTTAAATGAGCATCCATTAAAACAATCATACACTAAAAATAGAAAAGAAAAAGAAAATCAATAAAAAGTGTGGGAAAATGCAAAAGACTATGCATATGTATATGTTGTAGCAGAAGCCATCCAAAATGCTTGCATAGAAAATGTCCAAGAAAAGAGAAAGCATGTCATATCAAAACCATTAATAAATGAGGTTTGGGAACAAACCATTTGTCCAGAGATATCTTTAGTGCAAAGACTAGAGGGAGCTAAATGAGGGTGGTTGGGGGGATATTGGGGTAAAGAAATTAAGGTTGTGAAGTAAAGTGAGGTTTGATTAGTCTCCGGGAAGGGTAGGTTTAATTTATTAAGGGGAAGCTTAGAGGAAGTGAGGTAGATGTAGGTTGGGACTTAAGGGGTTTTATGTGAGTTCAACTGGGAAGGGGAATCATATTTAGGCATGTTCTTGCTATCTGCCATCCCCCTTCTTTTTGGTTTATTTTGGTTGGTATGGTTATTGAAGTGGATAGAGGGTGAAGAAGAGGGGCAGGCTTGTCCCTCTTCTGTTCCCCTTCTTGGTGTTGGGTGTTGATGCAAGGAGTTTGGGGATGAAAGCGAGTAGTAGGACGCTGCTTTGACTAATAAGAATAAGTGAGTGGTAGTATGAACGCTGATTATTTGGGTAGGGAGAGTGGGGTACGCTGCTCTGATGTATGGTTACAAGGATTTTACATGTTGTGGTTTCAAGGTTATCTGTGTTATGATTAACATCTGGAATGATGCAATAACTTTATGTTGGAAGTTAATAAAGGTCGTCAAATGTCATTTTCGTGCTACGTATATTACTGAAGATGGAACAGGACAAAATAATTTCTAGTCGAGTTTCCTAAGCTGAAGAATTGAACTAGCAAAATTAAGTCCAGGTGGGCTGTAAGCATTAAGGCAAATTTGCTATCCATCTTCTTCTTTTCAAGAATGGCATTAGAGTTCTTTTTGAGTGAAATCATCCCGGTCATGTCCAAAATGTAAAAAGTGAAAAGAGAATGACCACTTCAATTCTGTACTTTACAAGAGCATTTTTGCATAGCCTGTTTATAATTTCAGAAGCGTGTTGGGTTATACTCCTGTTAAAATTAGAAATAGTCTTCCATATGTAAAGAAAAACTCACATACTTTGAGCACTGGGCTCCATACATAATATTTTCACTGTTACAGTTTCCAGACACCTTACTGTTATATTTCTTAACTATACTGGGGCAGATGAAATAATCTCTGCAGCTCATGAATTCACAAAAGGTACAGAAAGTAGGGCCACATTTAAAGGTACCAAGTCTCTCCATACTTTCCTTGTCGAATGTCCTTTCTAAGTAAGACCTAATGTTCCTACATTTTTTTAAAACAAAAGAAGGGCCAGAGTTTAGAATCTTGCCCACCGCTCTATTACTAGACCTAATGGGCCAGTTCTCACAAATTATCCTTTTAATCTCATTGACATCTTTACTGAAAGTTAAAATCATACTTCTTTTAATTTTCCCTTTCCTTTGTTAAGTGTAGGGACTTCTGAAATCACAAAAAATATTTCTTTGTTGCTCATTTAAGGAAGTGTCCTCCCTTGTTCTTAGGTCCTTAATAGGATAAAAGATACAAATGTTTCAGGGAATTAAACCTGAACTGCCTGGTGGATACTTCAACAAAGTTTGCTATTTTCTCCATAAACCCAGTTCAGTATTGATATGCTCTGAAAATGTACTACATCTCTCAACATAAAAAGAAGTACTATATTTACCCAAACAAAAACTGAATAAAATGTAACTAGGCAGATAGTGAAACAGAACCTCATTCTTGTGTTTATTTCAAATAATTCAATTGCATCAATAAGCTAATAACAATAAAGCTTCAAATATTATCTCACATTTATAGTCAAAACTAAAGTCACATCAACAGTTAATAGTACAATTTTTGATTTACAAAAATACATTGATGAAAATATGAAAATGCTCTTAGATATTTGGAGTAAATGTAATAGCAGATAGACCAAGCTTAAGTAGTAAAAAATCAAAAGTAATAATAAAGTAAAAAAACAATTTATATGAATAAGCTAACAGCTATTGACAACATCCCTCATAAACTCTGGATACTTAGAACTACCAACAACTTTTTCAAAAAAATGTTAAAACCCTCTTAAATAAACAAGGGCAGGATGACCAAAGAAATCCCAGTCAAGTCAAACCGCAAATTGCAACCAAATTAACATATCTTGTACCTTGATACTGACACAGACATCACTAAAACAGAACTTCAGGTTTCCTATTATGTGCAAACCTCTACTGAGTATAAATTTATCAGCACTTTATCAAATGGCTCCACTTATAGATCATCAGCTCTCTCCCTTCCAGTCTTTTTCATAAAGAATTTGTCTCACACATTCTTTTCAGTATTATTATAGCAATAACCCATGCCTGGGTGTGGGTAATGCTGTATTTACCCACGGTTGGTGTGGTTTGGTCACGAGAGCGAAGCCCGAGTGGCCAAACAAAGACAACCATGGGTAAATCCAGCATAACCCACACCCAGGCATGGGTTATTGCTATTATACAATGACATTATTTAAGAAAAAAATACTTACTTTTCTTAAATAATGGCATTGTATAATGCCTCCTTGCTGCCCTTCCGCAGCTGTCTGGAAGGAAGATCTCCGTTACTTTTTTTAAAGCTGTCTCACTATGTTAAACTCCTTTAACATAGCGAGACAGTTTCTAAAAAGCAACGGAGATTTTGCGTTCTATGTTGCTTTAAAAAAAGACTTATACTAATGGAAAAAATCTGGGCGACCGGTCCTTTTTCCATTAGTATAAGTCTGATTTACAATGTGCACACTGACCAATCAGCATGCACATTTTGGAATATTAATTGAGGGGGGGGTTGTTGTATAATTGTAAATCTCTCACTACAGGGGGTACAGCACCTTTCCCTTCTTAGCAATGGATTTTTTGCTGTGAAGAGAATATGGGCTTGTGTATGGCTCAGCCATCTCTATTTCATAAACATAGGAACAACAGAAAAGGGGTTTACTTAGTTTAACCTGCCACAGCTTTATCAACAAATATTTTACCTTTACTAAACTCTTGAGACTGGTTGATTGCTGGCTATGTGCCAGTGTCAGTTGCATTTAACCAAGAAGACTTGGCACATATCTTACATAGCAACAAGCCACAGAATGGCCAGCCCTGACTGCTGCTATGTGGCAAAGATGAAAGGGAGATTATATGCTAATTATTAGCATGGTG
>NC_056743.1:1134339941-1134477441 GCF_019279795.1 Protopterus annectens
AGATTTTGTCATCTAAGTTTATTGGGAACTGCTATTTTGTTAGCTTTGAACATTAACTTTAGGCCTAACTTATTTTTTATTGAAAGAAAACATAAGACTGAATGTCTTTCCTTGCTCATGATTTTCATTCAAGCCATTATTGAATCAGAATGTTTTAAAAAAGCTCTAAGATAGCACCTCTAAGTTTCTATGACTTTATAACTTCTGGGGGCCTAAATGCTGCAGGTCCCCAGTTTAATACAATTACTTCCTCAACACTTAATACAGCAGAGTCTGCCAGTTAAGGTGTGTTAAAAGGATGGAGGAAACAACTAAAACGTAAGACAAGGTGAGACAAAAACAAGAAAGAAGTAATCTGTTTGGTTCATATGGGGCTAGCATTGAGGAAAGCAAAGGAAGAGTAGTGGAGCGGAGCAGGGGTGGGGGGCAATGTGCAAAGGCAGACATGGAATCCTTTCTTGAATGTTACATTTCACATAGAGAAACTTTCACACTATGGAAAGTATCACATATAATTCCCATCTACAAAGGCAGCCCCTCCACAGAACTAATCAATTACCGCCCCATAGCTGTTCTCTCTCCACTCTCCAAAATACTAGAGAAATGCATTCACTCTCAGGTCTCAGACTACCTCGTTACTAACAACCGCCTTTCCAATACTCAGCATAGTTTCCGACCAAACCATAGCACCACCACTGCCTTACTCTCCTTTACTAACACTTTCCTTCAGCATAAAAACAATGGCTATCTCTCCTCTGCTATTTTCCTAGACCTATCTAAAGCATTTGACATGGTCCCACACAAACAACTCATCTCTCTCCTCAATAACCCATCCTTCTCTCAATCAGTCACCAACTGGTTTCAGAGTTACCTATCTGACCGCCAACAATCCATTGTATGACAGAGCGACATACCTCCCCAACTACCTGTCTCTATAGGGGTTCCCCAAGGATCCATCCTTGGACCCCTACTCTTCTCTATTTTCACCAATAATCTAGCCTCTGACACTGAACATGGCATACTCATACAATACGCAGATGACTCATGACCATCATCTGCTCAGCCCATTCCCTACCCAAACTGCAAAAAGTCACACAGGAAACCTTTTCCTCTGTTGAAACTTGGTTATCCGATGCCCACTTAATACTCAACCCAAACAAAACTAAACTACTCATCTTCCAACCCACCAAACATACTCAAAACAACTCTTACTTTAACATCACAGCAAAAGACAACACCACTATACACCCAACATAACACACCAAATTGCTAGGAGTGGAAATAGACAATAAACAAAAATTTGACATTCACATATCCATGACCATAAAAAAGTCCACAAAAAACTAGGAACGTTATACAGAAATAAGAAACTTCTCACCAAAGCAGCAAAGATTTCAGTAGCAATTTCTCACCTTATCTCCACCCTACTTTATGCCTCTCCAGTATATACCACTCTAAGGCAATGCAATCTAAACAAGCTAGAGACCTGCTACAACAAAATCGCCAAATTCGCCACAGGGAAATCCTAACGTAGTCACCACTGTCTCTCACTTGCTGAACTTGGCTGGCTTGAACTCCCTCACCTCCTTCAATGGTATCAACTCACACTCACCCACAAACTAGTAAACCATCCACTAAAAGTCCCATCCCTCCAGAATCTACTCCAACCATATCGCACCACCAGACCACCAAGATCCAGCAAAAAAATCACTTACAGATCACTAAAGCCAATAACTCTGCTGGTGAAGCACTATTCTCTTGTGCCATAGCCAAATTATGGAACTCCCTCCCACCCACAATTACCTCCATACCATCATGCACCCACTTCAAAACTTTACTAAAAGCGCACCTAAAAACATGCTGGCTATGTCCTTGCAACTCCCTCTCTAATATCACCCACCCCATCCACCCACTACCTTTCTTTCCACCCTACTAACTACCTTGATTATAGCAAGCCCAGATGGTCATAAGCCTAACTACTTAGTATACAGCAGGAACTTCTTATTGTAACAATTGTTAATGTCTGTTATATACTTCACAGATGATAAAGATTCTAGTTGTCTACTGATGTGCTATGTTCTTCATCTGTAACTATGTTTGTAATTGTTAATTTACCTGTTGATCATATTGTTAATTGCTATGTAAATCCAATGTAACTACTGTCTGTATATTTTAACTGTGGAGCTTTTCTCTCCGGGCCTCCACTGAAAATGGACCTACGTTCAGTTGGATACTCCCGGTCAACAAATGCAAATAAATAAATAAATAAATAAATAAATAAGGCTAGCCTTGTTGATTGCAGTAAGAGATCTGAAGAGCACATAAGTCATAAAGTGGCTATAATGAGTGGGTACTGAGGTAGCCTGTGGTTGAAAGTGACTGATGCAATTTGTTGCTTTATCACTTTTGATGATCATTGATTTGTTGAAACAGAGCCACACACCTATCCAATTAGCCCCATCCCTTAATTTGCATAATTTAGCCCTCCTCCCTGCTTTGAAATCACCAGCTGCTATTGGGGGTAAGCCCCCCTCACATTTATATATATGAACTCTGAGATCACCATACCTCAGAGAAAAGGGAGTATTCAGAGAAATTACAAATTTTGCCTTAGTAGGTGTAAGCCTGAATTTTTTAGCCATTTGTTCTATACATTATGGTGCTCAGCATTTGGAATCCTGATATTCTTGATGTTACCTTCAGTTTTGTATGAAGCAGACTGCAATACTTGCTCAGGTATTATCCTCCAATCTCTAGTTGCAGACATGTTTTATAGGAACTGGTGGCTATGAATCTGGCTCCACAGATGTGTTCTCAAAAGTATCCACATATGTCTGGAATACTGGAGGAATGGCAGTGCCATAGATAAGGCAGGGTGATAGGGGCAGCTGCCCCAGGTGCAAAGTGTTGGAGGGTGCGATTGCCCATCCATCATCCTGATTGCTCTTTAATGCAATACCAGCTTTTAAAAGGTGATATCACATTTGTGGCCAAACTTGAGCACTTGTGCCTAATGAATTTACTTGGCTATTACATAGATAGATAAATTGATAGACAGATAAACTGCAGTATTACGTGTGCCACTATCTGAACCTATACTAGTTTACATACTTACTTATGCCTTTGGCAAAAGCCTTAGCTGAGAGGGGTGCAGTCTGAATCAGCCCACTTTCTCCATTAACAAACAGATGATAAATATACTTATCATTATGAATAATGTGAACTTGTGCTACCATTGAAAGGATGGATTTTTTCTTCTGCTTCTTGTTCTTCTACTGGCTTCATACCCTTCAGCTGCCTAGATTTTCACAGAATGTCCAACTTTTTGCCTCATAGCTTTGGTCTGTTCCTCATAAAATTTGTGGTTTTCTGGCAAATCTCTGAGGACTGAAGTCAATTAATAATGACAAACAGTTGAATTTCAGACTTTATATCCTTCAGAAAATACATGCTAGCACAAATCCTGCTATTCTAGCAAGTTTCTAATTTTATAAGAGGGGTATTAAAATCTGTCTCTATTTTTGCACCTTTGTCCCCCCACTGTTTTAGGCTTTATCCTGATTTCTTACATTAATAGTTTGAGAGGTATGAGTCTGCCTTTCATTTATCCAGTGACTGGCTCAGCATTAGAATACAAGAGAAATCAGCTGTCTAGCTGTACCAATCAGCATGCCAATGTTTCTGAGATGTACTGATAGGCTACAATCACAAAGGTACAGTTGTACAGCAATGCTGCTGTTCTTAATGTGTTGTACTGTGTTTTCCTGGCACTTAAGACACATATAAAATACTATGGATATATCAGTATGAAATATCAGACTCCTCTCATCCCCAGAGGAATGTACCTCCTCAGACAGTCTCCCTTTCTACAAACCAGCATGACCCTGATCACTTATCGAAGGGCTGGCACTGGACCATCTACATTCTTTATGAGTGCCTGGAAACAGTAATGCAACAGCTCTAGGTCTGTAAGAGACTGTGTCCTGGAACATTAAATATGCAAAGTGACATCGTTCAGAACAACCTTAGTACTTAGCTTAGTATATAATAAATTATGTCATTCCAACAGGGCCTACTTCTCTGCTTTGGTTCAGAAAGTTTTCTAGAGGCATCAGATAAGCAGATACTCAAAATATTCCTTCATACTAATTTCATTAAAATACTATACTATAGCTGCAACAAAATGTCACTTTTTCTGTACATATGTGTATTTTAACTAGAACAGTGTCAAAAAATGAAAGAAGCATATACTTACAAGCTAATGTAGCAGGGAGACATTTTTCAACCTTGAATATAAAATGATGGCAGTCTTTTAAATCATTATATTTTTTTAAACAAGAAACTCCAAGTGTTTTTGGTGGTATAGGTTTGTTTTTGGATTGGAATAATTTAGATCTCATACATCCATGATCTCTGCAAACTTCATTAGCCCATTTCTCTTCCCAGTCATTATTGCAGAAAACCTGCCAACTGTTTTCAAAAAAGACCTCCACATGTTCTTCTCCTGTTGCATTGCTTTTCACCATTCTGATCGGGAGCTTTAATGTTGACGCTGAAGTTACAGAAGCAAATAGTTAGAATATAGTCCGTTAGGGTCATGTGAGCTTAGCTTTTTCTAAATGTATACCCTAATGTAATAAAACAGTTTATAGTCATGAATATTCCAGTATCCCAAGGTAAGACAGTGCAGAGCAATCCCATTACAGTAAACAGCATTCATCATCCATTATGCATATACTGAGCATACAGTCTGAGACAGCTCCACTGACCTTTCTTTCCACTTTGCTTTACTTTCAATGTGTTTTGCAACATCAGGCACCATAGTGTATATGTTTTACTGGGAAAACAAATGTTTAAGAAAAAAAAAAGAATGATGTGAGAACTTCCATGTCACAGAGACCCCCTCTTGGGATGAAAGAAGAATTTTAAGCAGGGAATAATGCAGCAAAACTGATGGGGGTGGAATTAATGTGCCACTCTTAGAATGAAAGTTGTATTGTCTCACATAGCTTATCCTACCCATCTGTCATCTTCTGTTTTCCAAGAATAAGTTACAGCTAATGATGCGAAAGCCCAGACCTCGTAATAGTGAAGGTCAATCTCATCACACTTTGCTCTCTTGCAAAGCAGGAGCAATAAAAATAATCTACAAGTGTTTATGAGGTATGTGTTGGCCTTACTTTTGCAGACACTGGCACTATGTCTGCCTGCTACAGGATAACTTTGATGAATAATAAATCTCAAATGCTGTTGACTGCAAGTTTCAGGGGCACACTTACTTCAGTGAAAGATGCTGAAGTTCTGTTAAGTATCGTGCAAAAATACATACCTGGTACAGTAAAGATGACCTCAGCTGCTAAGAACTACAGCACCCTAAGACTTGGAAAAAAGAAAATAAATAAAATAACTCGTATTAGAAAATGAATGGTCAAAATGTCCTTTGTTGACCATGAAACCTATATAAAACTACTAGATCAGATCTCTCTCTCTCCAACCTAGTCCCAGTTTACTTGGTACCTCTAGCTACCAAACCATCAACTGGTAAACCTATACTGCTTGAAATAAACATGTTCAGCACTTTCTAGATTTTAATTTCATTGCAAAACTGTTGCATTCCCACTAAATGCTGCAATGTCTCTGATCTTGTTGTCCTCAGCTTGGCCCACACAGCATCCCAGCTAGTGTCTCCACCTCCCTGGTTATATCTGACTAATAATTGATGTACTTCTGGTTTAAAACTTTTGCATCTCCTCCTGTTATAATACACAACCTTTAGAGATTTTTCTAAAGCAAACCTTCCACTGCTCTCAGCCAACTTAAAAATAAGTTCCGAAGCAACCCTGCTCTTGTTGCCCCCATGGCCACAACTGCCACTTTTACCTTTGACTTCTACTTACACCTAAGTAGTTTTATTGAGAAGGCTATTCCTATCCACTGCAGGTAACATGGAGAATTTAACATTAGATTCGTATATTGGAATTCTTATAGTAAGAAAAAAAAATCCAAAACAAGGAAGAGGTCTCATCTGTGCACTATACAAATGCCCTAACACAGGTTAGCAAGAACCTTAGGTTTATCATTAAAAATTATAAGGTTGATTGTGCTCTTATGATTTCTACCTCCACTAAAGACAACCATAATCCTATTCAGCAACATTATGAAACTTAAAAGTAATACCCAGCAGTGATCTGAACTTATTTATAACACTGCCTTATATTCTGATACCAAGGCAATAGCCAATATCTGGATATATTTAGTTCTGTTTTCACACTTGTCCTGTTGTTCCCCTCTTCACCAGCTGTATCCCACCCCCACAAAAAATCCCCTTCAGATAAGTCCCATTGGCCCTATCTAAAACCAAGATTACTGCATCCTTGAGACCTGATAACATACCATCCTGCCTGCTTATCAGCACCAAATGTAGCCTGTCTGAACCACTACTTAACCTTTTTAATCTCATGCTTTTTACAGGACAGGTTCCCAATGCCTTGCAAACTGACAAAGTGACAACACTGATTAAGGGCAACCATAGTCCTGTTATACTCACAAGTATTATATGTTATATGTCATATGTAAGGTTATGCAGCATCTCCTATCTGAATTCATTTACTTAAACAAATGCAATCTCCCATGATGCTAATAAAGTTAATTTTGTTGTAGGCAGATGCTGTCTCCTGAGCAGAGAAGCAGCTTGGTCATCTGGCACCTTGTTCAGTCCACAAACTGGCACTCCACATGACACACAAAAGAGGTCTTCTTTGAACTGAAGGACTGAATAAAAAATAATAAGTAAACACAATCTCACAGAGCTATAAATGTAGCAAACAGCACATGCAGGCTGTTGGCTACAGTTACTAACACTCTAAGCTGTTAACATGCATTCATTTAAGAAGCCATGCTAACATCTATGACTTCTTAAAGAAATGCCAATATTGCACTTACACCCCAACATTAACTGCAAGGATAGCCCCTCCTTTGCTCCTTCCTGATTGCTGTTATATTCCTAAACCTGGTTAACTTCTTCAAAAAAGTTACTAAATCCTTTGACATAATCCCCCACACTGGAATTACAAATAAATTAAGTCAATATAGCATAAACCTTTATTTTGTCTATTAGGTAACCCGTTTGCCTGTCAGAAGAACTTGCAGAGTGAAGGTATATGGTATTTCTTTCACCATAAGATTGACAGTAGTGGTGTCTTGCAGGGTTTGGTCTTGAGTCTTTTCCTTTTTGGCAGCTAGTTGTCTAATATCCAACTCCATGTTCAAAGTCAATAGCTAACCACATTTGCTGATGGTTGCAAACTGTAAGAAGTCCAGGGCTCTCCTTTGGACACTCAGACACTCCAACAGGGTTTTAACTATACCAGCTCCTGGTGAACTGATCATAATCTGAAGCTAAATGCACTAAACTTCTACAGTGGGAAACAGAAATGTCTCTGTTCAGTGATGTCCTTCTCTAAACTGGTGCAGTTATTAGGGGATTTGGGCACCTACATTGACACCAGACTGTCATTTGACCATCATGATACCACCATTGTTATTAAAGCATTCTGCTTAACTCAGCTAACTTCCAAAGGGATTTCCATTATATCAAAAGAAATTATAGTCCTCTTCTATTCTTCCCTTATCAGAATTTTAGTACCCTTCACCATGTACCTTTCTAAACAATGTAACATTTTTGTTAATAAGCACACCCAGTTTCTTCCAAATGAGGTAGTTTGTTGGTATAATGTAAAAGACAACTTTTTACCAGGGGAATAAGGAGTGAAAAAAATGTCAAAACCAAATAAACTTTGAATGAAATAAAACAGTTCAGTGCATTTGTCACGACTGTGGCTGCAGCCAGTCTCTCTGAGTTATACATTCATGCATGAGTCGACAAAACAAAAAGACTTTGAAACAATACAGTCTCTTTCCTCATTATATAATTACTCTTAACACAAGGAATAAAAATCTCTCCAATTTGGCCAGCACTGTGGCATTGAGGGATAAAATCTTAGCACCTTAGGTGTCTAAGGCACTGGCTGGGAAGGATGACCATGCTCATTGGAGGGGGTGGAGGAGGGGCATTTATCTAGACATTACCTGCAGAGAGGCATGGTCCATAGAGAGGAGTAGCACTTGGATGCAACAGGTGAAAGCAGAGGAGTGGGTGAATACCAAAGGGAAGGTAATAAATTAAAAAGTCCTCTCACTGGAAACAGTGAATGGCAGAACCACCCCCCAGCAGGATGCACTTAGATGTTTCATTGTCTCAAGTCTTAGAAAAAAGATAGTCCAAGGGGAGTAGAAGAGGCTGGTAGAGCTATGATGCATGGGGAGACTGGGGTAGCTGGAAAGAATGAAACAGAAGGGGAGCAAAAATATCTGTCACCAACTTAACTATACTAAAAAGGTTACCAGTGTCCTTCTAATACAACACTGGAACTTCCAGGCTCTCCATTACCAGAGCCCTCTCTGGTAACAGTTAACATTTCACTGCTCACCTCACAGCCATTGATCCTGGTCTTAGACAGATACTCTCACTTCCACAGATAAATGATCCATATTACTCTGGACTTCCCAACAATTACTGCCATCTTTAGTCTGGCTTCCCTTTAAACACAGGAAGCTAACTACTTAAGATACATCCTCACCTGTAAATTCAGGAATACTGGCTTGAAAGACCAGGCTCTGATACTCTGCTTTTTATATCTCTGTGGCCATATTAGCCTTCCCAAAAGCTGTTATACCATTCAAGCACTGTATGTTCAGCCAAAAAGAAGTGCCATAGTCCCAACCAATGCAGCTCAGCTTGACTGACCTGCTCAGCCACCACACCTCTGCTTGAACTTACTGGCTTTAAGCAATCTGGAGTGCCTGTTGGCCCTGGACAGACCAACTGTACTATGGTGGATAACAACAGAGTGATGCTGCATTCCGAAATGTAATGGCTGTACCACTAGGACCCACATACACAGCATGCTGTTCCTTTCATTTGGTGAAGGAACCACTGGGGGAGGTACATTATCTGTGACCAAGATGAACTCTCTGCTCAAAAGGTAATACTGCAGGGAGCCATAGACCCACTTGATGGGCAAACATCCTCTTTCAGTGGTAGAGTACTTAGCTTCTGTCTTATGGTTCTTAAAAAGGCAACATACCATATGCTTCTCATCTATTTTTTGAGCTAACACAGTCCTCAAGCCAACCTCTGAGACTTTGCTATATAGATGTTAAAGGCCCTGCAAGAGTCAAAAGGGCATGAGTACTAGCTGTGTGTGAAGGCATTGCTTGTGCTTTAGGAATGTTCTCTGCCTCAGGGGTCCATGTGCCTCACTCTGACAACCTCCTTTTAGTGAGGTTGCTAATGAGGCATGCTATAACAGCAGACTATGCAATAAATTTCCAGTACTACCCTGCCTATCCTAGAAAGGTTCTTACTTGCTTATGGGTTTGAGGAATGTGACAGTCCCAAACAGTTTCTATTTTTTTTTTCTTTTGAGGATTTATCAAACCTCTTCCTATTATACATTATCAGTGTCAGGTCTAGTCTCCTGGCAGTGTAAGTAGTAGCTGTAGGTAATGGTCACTGTTGATGTGACACTCCAGTCCCATCCACAAAATGGGAAAAAGAGGGCTGATGCCGATGCTGGTACTGTACTTTGGTTATCCCTGTTTTACTCCTAGTAGGGCTAACAGTCAGCTCTGCCTGCTTCAGAAAACTAAGCAGTCCTTGCACCTTAGGGAGATGGGAATCTCTGTCTTCTGAATGGATTTAACAAAAAAACAAAACAAAAAACAAACAAACAAACAAAAAAATACTCTCTTATTTGCTCGTTTCCCGACTTTTCTAACTAGTATAGTCCAGATCCCAGGCTTTGCTGGTTTCATGACTTCAGTTTCTGTATTCAGAACTATTCCAGACCTTGCAGTGGTAGAGGGAGGTCCTACTGCTTACTAGTAAGAGTAGTAAACCTTGTACAGCCTATCTAACGGTAGATGAGTGGTTTCCAGCTCTGAAAGTGTAATTTTATTGGCCATTTGGGGCTGATTTTTATCCCTTTCAACTTTCTAGCTTAAAAATGCATGTTTGCATGCGTTTGAGTTTGTTTTAGATCAGCAGATCTTGTTTGGGCATCCTGCAGACTAGTACAGCACCAGAAACAAGAGAGAACGACTTTTTGTGCTAACTGCAAGTACTTTTGGTTTAAACTGATTTTCTGTTTTCAATCGTTTTTGTTAACTGCACTTGTCTAGGAAGCTCTAAAAGAAGACTGGCTACTTATTCTACTGTTATTTCTGCCTTTAAATCATTTTTCAGTTTCTGCACTTGCCTTGCTTAATTTTAAAAGTTAAATTGCTAATTTTTGCAAAGTTTTAAATAACATTTACTCACATGTGATAGCCTTTTCTGTGCTTATTTATTGTATTTTTGCATTTCTTACCCTGTT
Organism: Protopterus annectens; assembly: GCF_019279795.1. NCBI lineage: Eukaryota > Metazoa > Chordata > Ceratodontiformes > Protopteridae > Protopterus > Protopterus annectens. The sequence continues at coordinate 1,134,350,378 of NC_056743.1, forward strand.
TTAACCAAAAAAAAAAATACTATTTTGTTTGCTCATTTCCCACCTTTTCTAACTAGTATAGTCCAGATCCGAGGCTTTGCTGGTTTCAGGACTTCAGTTTCTGTACACAGAGCTATTCCAGACCTTGCTGTGGTAGAGGGAGATCCTACTGCTTACTAGTGAGTGTAGTGAGCATTGTACAGCCTATCTAACGCTAGAGGAATGGTTTCTAGCTCTGAAAGTGTAATTGTATTGGCCATTTGGGGCTGATTTCTATCCCTTTCAACTTTTTGGCTTAAAATGCATGTTTGTGCGATTCTGTGCATCGGGCAGCTCCGTAGGGCTAATGTTAAACTATTCTCGGCGCCAGAAAGTCTGTTCTTCAAATTTTCCCTTAGAACAAGCTGTTTTCTCAGTAGTAGCATTAAAATCTGAATCCCCGTGACTAACACTTGATCTATAACCTGCAGGAAAGCATTAGGAAGCCTTAAACTGATAAAAGCACTCAACTCTCCCTGTATATAAGGCGAAAGTAATCGTAGGCACTAAACCTATAATTGCAAAGTAACTTGCCAAGGTAAGGGAAAACAGTTCTTGTACTCTACAAAAGAAACACCGAACCAGGCATGTCCAAGGGTCAGCTTCCGGTGAGTTCTCCAGTCCACCTGGTGAACCTGGGCATACTGGGGCAATGCAGCAATTGCCTCATGTATACAGACAACCCTCTCCTCATACCACCCAACACTACAACCTGTGAGAGAAGCACTTACGTAGCCAAACTAGAAGCAAAGCTCTTTCCACCCAAGATTGTGCTAGACAGTCAGAGGAGAAGGTTAATACCTGCACTATACCTCAAGTAACACATAGACCTTCAAAACCCACATCACAAACACCCACACATAGAAACACTAAACCCACATATGCAGACGCCCTTAACATTAACCTGCCCATGAAACAAGGACCTCTGAAGCTGATATGCAAACACCAATCACAACCAAAGTAACACATAGCTCAAAACACCAGTGTGCCACCCAACACAGCCCCTAAGGCAAAGCAACGTACCTAACACTTTAGTCATAGGTGACTCCATAGTCAGGCACACTGATGTCCCACTCACCAGGCTGGGCAAGGAGAACATTACCATCAGCTGCCTGTCGGGAGCCAGGATCCACCATATAATGCATGCACTCAAGTCACTCCACAACAAGTACAAATATGACTCTGTCATTGTCCATGTTGGTGTGAATGACTTGAGCTGTCCCTGGACTACATGAAAAGAGACATGGAAGAGCTCTTGGATCACGTGGCCCAGGCAGGTATGACCCTAGCCCTGAGTAGCATCCTGCCTTCACCTGTCAGAAAAATGATACCACACTATAAAGACAAAATGATTGACTTCAACAATTGGCTAAGTTTCTGGTGTTATTCAAAGGGGATCCATTATCTGTCTGCCTGGGACGACATGATCGACAAACCACGATGCTTTGCCAGAGATGGTCTGCATCTGTCACCCCTTGATTCAGGTTACTGGCTAAGGCTATTGCTACCCCCATAGTGCCTTTTTTAGGCAAGGCTCAAATGACAAAACTACCACCATAACAGATAAAAACACACAAAATCTGAAGGTTAAGGTTATACTACTCACTGCTAGAAGTCTAAATCTCAAAATGCACTCTCTCGAGGCACTCGTAAACATGGAGAACATCGATATCTGTGCAGTAACTGAGACCTAGTTCAAGGTTCCAGAGAGCACCCCTGCAATACCAGGCTACAACTCTTGCCACATGTTTCAGCCATCCAACCAGGACCGAAACACTAAAGGTGGTGGAGTGTCCATATTCACCAAGGATATTCACACCTCCAGGCTAGTTGCCCAACACAATGCATCTGAAACAGGTGCAACTAACACTAGGTAAGACTGCAATCCAAATTGTAGCTTACTACAGATTCCCCACCATGCCCCAAGATTCTCAATACACTTTTTTAAACATACTGGAAAATATTAAGATACAACCTAACACCCTAATATTGGGTGATTTCAACTACCCTGCCATTAATTGGAAAAACTACTCGGGTACCAACACCTTTGCCCAATGGTTCTTGGAGTTCATAAATTCCAGTGCCATGGATCAACTAATTCACAGTCCCACCAGGGGCTCAGATATCCTTGACCAGGTCATTACCAATATGGGAGATCGATGCTCCACACAAGCGATCACCCCCTTATTGGTCAGGTCTGACCATAAGCTAATCACCCTTGACGTCAACATCCCACCCCCACCCCCAGTAGGGAAACCTCCATAAAAAACTTCTCCAAAGCCAACTTCATGCTACTCAAGTCAGAAGTGACAAACTTCACGACACCCATGCAGATGGGAAATGAACGTTCGACTGCCGAATCCTACACTAAGGCACTTTATGAAGATATCCACTCGTGCATAAATCGTGCCATTCCAAATTGAACCAAGACACTCTCCTCCAAAAAAAGGAAGCCAATCTGGTGGTCCACTGCCATAAACAAGTTATACAACAGAAGGAAGAAACTGTTACTGAGAAAAGGAAAATCCCAGGATACAAAAATCTCCCTTACCAGCATCAGCTGAGGTCCCTCATAAAATCCTCCAAAGCTAGTTATGAAAATAAAATTGCCAAAGATTCTAAGGACAACCACAAGGCATTCTATAGTTATGTCAAGAATCTAAATTTCATACTCAGATATGCTCTGAGCTACAACAGAATTGCACTAAATATACTGATCCCAAGGATATTGCCAATATCCTAGCAGATCGATTCAGTGCCAATTTCACCCCCCTCCCACCCACTAAAGGCCCATCTCAGTACCAAAAGATTGCCAAATGCCAGTAATCACCGGCACACAGGTAAAAATGCACTCTCCAAAGCTAAGAATACAGCACCCATGGGACCAGATGACATCCTGGGCTGTGTATTATATGAACTACAAAATGAACTGGCACCTCACCTAACTGTCATGTTTTAATCATAGTCTCACCTCAGGCTTCGTACCCAATGAGTGGTGTACAGCTAACAGTGATCACACTCTACAAAGGGGGGTCCACTTTGAACCCCGGGAACTATCGCCCTATCAGCTTAATGAGCCTGATCTGCAAAGCCATGGAACGCATTATTATGGAACTTTTAAACAAAGACATTGGCAGCCTTCAAACACTGGACCCCACCCAGTTTGGTTTCGTGAAGGGCCGATCTTGTCTCCTCAACTTGATTGACTTCTTCAAATCAGTCTCCAGAGCTATGGACGAAGGTAAGATGGTCCACAAAGCCTATGTGGACCTCGCCAAGGCATTCAAAACCATCCCCCACTCTGAAATCATAGATAAACTTACTAAGCTGGGCATTAATTCCTACATCAATTGATGGGTCGCAAACTGGCTTACTGACAGAACCCACACAGTAAAAGTAGCCGACTCCAAATGCAGCTCCAGACAAGTGGAGTACCCCAGGGTTCAATCCTGGGACCGCTCTTGTTTGGCATCTACTTTTTCGAAGTATAGGCCAACACCAAGGGACTCTCGCTAACAAAGTTCTCAGATGACTGCAAACTGGGAGCCATTATTGAATCCCCAAAGGATGTGAATATCCTACAAAAGGGCCTTTCAGAGACAGATGCTTGGTGCCAAAGCCATGGGCTCAAGTTCAATGCCAAGGAATTTATAGTTATCCCCTTTGGGAAAACCATGTACCCATGAATTACCACATAAGTAGCAGTACACTAAACACCAAAAGTGTGATAAGGGACCTAGGGACACAGGTTGATAGTGGTCTCACCTTTGATAACCACATCGCCACAACAGTCAGGAAATCCTTCTATGTGGCACATCTCATTACTAAGGGATTTTCATCCAGAAAAAAGGAGGTCACTGTCCCACTGTACTCATCCCTCATTAGACCCATTATAGAGTACAACAGCCCATTTGGTATGTACCCCTCAAGACATCTGCAACAACTAGAAAGGCCGCAGAAATACCTCACTAAAAGAATCACAGGCCTAAAGCAGATGCCCTATGCTGACTGCCTTAAAAAACTCCAGCTATACTCTGTTGCATATTGTCTACTCAGAGGCGATTTCTGCTTAACATACAAGGCTATGTCAAACCCAGAGCTGTTGGACATGCTACACTTAAAGAAATCCCAATCCCTCAGAGCCACACACTCCAGGGATCTAAACCTGGTCATCGCAATGAACAAAACATGCTGGAGGGATAGATTCCTGTCCCAGAGACTCCCCATTCTCTGGAATAGACTGCCCATACATGTCAAGCAGAACACCTCTTTGACCCTCTTCAAAAGAAACCTTAACGACTGGATGGGAGATAGGAAATTTATCCCGGGGATCAGGTCAGTAGCACTGCTAGACAGGGGACCAGGGAAGTAAAATTCCTGGGAAAAATAGCTGGGGAAATGTTATGGCTAGGCTTGTATAGGCCCTAGGGCCGCTATTCTAGTACCAACCAATGAACCTATGAATCTATGATAATATCATCATCCAGTTAAGCTACAGTGTTGGCTTGATGGGGTGGTAATACGTTGTCCATTAGCTTTGGAAATGAGACTTAAGCCCTACAGAGGCCAAATGGTAAAAACATAAAGTATGGAAATCTGCTAGCTGTAATGATGTTCAGGATAGTAAAAAAAGTAGCTTCCCCCCCAACCTCCTAACCAGATAATACAAGCTAGGCATAGGGTAGCTATCAAATTGTAAGATGTTATTAAGATTTCAAAAATGATTGCAGAATTAAACTGTGCCATCTGGTTTTGAAACCAAGGCAATGGGTCCATTCCAGTTACCATACTGATCCCAAGGATATCGTCAATATCCTGGCAGACTGATTCAGTGCCAACTTCACCCCGCTCTCACTACCTAAACGGCCCATCTCAGTACCGGAAGATTGCCAAATTCCAGTAATAACAGCCACACAGGTAAAAAACGCACTCTCCAAAGCTAAGAATACAGCATCCATGGAACCAGATGATATCCCGGGCTGTGTACTACATGAACTACAAAATGAACTGGCACCTCACCTAAGTGTCATGTTTAATCATACCCTCACCTCAGGTTTTGTGCCCACTGAGTGGCGCACAGCTACAGTTATCCCACTCCACAAGGGGGGATCCACCTTGGATCCCAGAAACTACTGACAAGCCTGATCTGCAAGGCCATGGAACGTACTATCATGGAACTTATAAACAAAGACATTGGCAGCCTTCAAACACTGGACCCCACCCAGTTTGGGTTCATGAAGAGCCAATCTTGTCTCCTGAACCTGATTGACTTCTTTGAATCAGTCTCCAGAGCCGTGGACAAGGGTAAGGCAGTCCACACAGCATATCTGGATCTTGCCAAGGCCTTTGGCACCATCCCCCATTCTGGAATCATAGATAAACTTACTAAGCTGGGCATTAATCCCTATGTCACTCAATGGGTTGCCAGCTGGCTTACTGACAGAACCCACACTGTAAAAGTAGCTGATTCCAAATCCAGCTCCAGACAGGTGACAAGTGGAGTACCTCAGGATTCAGTCCTGGGACCGCTCTTGTTTGGCATCTACTTCTCTGAAGTACAGGCCTACACTAAGGGACTCTGGCTAACAAAGTTCGCAGATGACTGTAAACTGGGAGCCATTATTGAATCCCCAAATGATGTAGATACTCTACAAAAAGGCCTTACAGAAACAGATGCTTGGTGCCAGAGCCATGGGCTTAAGCACAATGCCAATAAATGTATAGTTATCCCCTTTGGGAAAAATCATGTACCCATGAATTAACACACAGGTGGCAGTACACTAAACACCGAAAGTGTGATAAAAGACTTAGGGACACAGGTGGGCAGTGGTCTCACCTTCAATAACCAGATTGCCACAACAGTCAGGAAATCCCTTCTATGTGGCACACCTCATCACTAAGGGCTTTTCATCCAGAAAAACGGAGGTCATTGTCCCTCTGTACTCCTCCCTCATTAGACCCGTTATAGAATACAACACCCCATTTGGTATGTACCTCTCAAGACATCTGCAACAACTAGAAAGGCCACACAAATACCTCACTAAAATAACCACAGGCCTAAAGCAGATGCCCTATGCTGACCACCTTAAAAAACTCCAGCTATACTCTGTTGCATATCGTCTACTCAGAGGCGATCTCTGCTAAACATACAAGGCCATGTCAAACCCAGAGCTGTTGGACATGCTAGACTTAAAGAAATCCCAATCCCTCACAGCCAAACATTCCAGGGATCCAAACCTTGTCATCACAATAAAACATGCTGGAGGGATAGGTTCCTGACCCAGAGACTCCCCAGACTCTGGAATAGACTGCCCATACAAGTCAAGCAGGGTGCCACTTTGACCCTCTTTAAAAGGAACCTTGATGGTTGGTTGGGAGAAAGGAAATTTACCTCGGGGATCACGTCAGTCACCCTGCTAGACAGGGGTCCAGGGAAGTAAATAGTGTGGGAAGAAATAGCCAGGGAATTGTTATGGCTAGGCTTGTATAGGCCCTAGTACCAACCTATGAACCTACAAACCAGTGAACTCTTCAATAACCTGTAGTTTCAGTATATTTTTAATATTTTCTTTCACATTTGATTTCTTGGTATAGCCACTTTGGCCTTAGGTTGACCTTCCTCCTGGGATTGTCACCATATGATACTTAACGGCAGTAGTTCTGTCTGGTAATGCTGAAAATACCTCTCTATTCCCTCCAGGAGAAACTGCTCAACCTTTTAGTTTTAAGGAGTAGAAAGAGATTAGAAAGGGTTTTATTTGCTACCATTGAAAAAATTAAGAATACACATGTCCTGAGCTATGATTTTGTACCCCATATCCACTACACCTGTTTGTATCCCCCTTCAGAGTTTCAGAAGATTTATGTGATATATTTGCTCAAGACATGCCCTTTTTTGCTGCTTAATTTTGGAATTTAACTCACTTATTCACTCAATGATTTCCTAGGGTCCTTGTTACTTAGCAAGGAAGTTGTATTCAGAGTTGGGGACCAGAGACAGAGCATAATTCTCCCTGAAGCTCCCTATTCTGAACATTCTAGTTATAAACTCCCTGCTGACTCACTTAAAAAGATTATACATGTTTTCGCAAAATTAGTTTGTCTGAAGATTTGTATAATACACAATGGCTCTCATAAAAGGTTATACATTTCCTTCACTGTATCAAAAAGTCATCAGGGTCTCCTTCCATTTAATAACTGAAAAGGGCTAAACCCTGGGAAAGCTTAGGGTACCGCTCTGACCAACTATTTACAACACTGATTTCAAGTTTAAACATTTCCACTAAACCATCTCTTTGTAGATATACTGATGTCCTTTGCTGTTACTTCAATTTCCAAGGAATTTACCTTAGCCTCCCCTTTTTCTGAACCGATTCTGTGGTTCTTCACTATTCCTTCCGTTCTTTCTTTCTTTCTTTGATGACCGGGGAAGTCCACTGGGCCAAGAACAGTCCGTTTTCAGTGGAGGCCCAGGGAGAAAAGCTCCACAATAATTGCAAGTTACATTTCACGTTACAAAAAGACATAGTTCATACAGCTAATTAAACAATTACAGATAAGCTCCATGATATTTGCAATTGGTTTGTCACAAAAAGACATAATTCAATGCAGAAATTTCAACATTTACATAAAGTGAATATTTTTGTTATAAGCTCGATTGTAGGTTTAACATTTCAAAATATATAGCTACTAGCCATTAGTAGGTTAGGAAAATATTATGCATGGAGAGGGTAATAGTATATTTGAGACTGGAGAGTATAGTACAATAGATATTAGAGAGAAAATTAGTTTTTAGTAGGGGAGGGATTGCTTTGGGTGGGATGAAGTAATAGTAGAGGTAGTTGGATGAGTCTGTGCAAGGTGGAATGGGGGGGTTACGTTGGAGTGTGGCAAGGGCATTCCCATTTGGAAGAAAGATGAGAGAATAGCTGAGATTTGAAATTTGTATGGTTAGGTAGGTTGTGTAGGTGTGTGGGGAGAGAATACCACTGTTTAGCAAAGGAGTGGGACAGCAATAGATGGCGAGGAGGTTGTGCAGTTTTGTGGATCTGAAGGAGATTTTTGTTTTTTGGATATGAGTGAGCGATTGGGAATGTAAGATTTTAAGGAAGTAGCGAGAGCTGGGCAGTTGGCAGGTTTAAAGATGGGCTTGTGGGCAATGGGGAGTTGTAGGTAACTGAGGTAGTTGGGTAGTTCAAGCCAGTTGAGGGTGAGGAGGGAGTGGCAGTGGTGGGATGAGTTTTTTGAATTGGTTGCAAATTTGGAGATCTTGTGGTAGCAGGATTCAAGTTTGGACCGAAGGCCAAGATGGAGATCGGTGAAAAGAGGGGCACCATGCATAATGGAGGGGAGAAGGAAGGTGGATGCAAGAGTTTGACAGGTAGAGGGATTAGGAAGTGGTTGTGCCTGTAGAGGAAACCTAACTTTTGGTGGGTTTTCTTGATTGTGGCGTGGATGTGGGTGTCAAATTTTAGTTCTTCATCAATAATGATGCCAAGAAGCTTGGTGTTGGGAACAATTTCAAGGAGGGTGTTGTTTTGGGTTTGTATGGTGAATGTAGATTTATCAATGTAGTGTTTGGTAGGGGAAAAAACATTAGTTTGGTTTTATTTGCAATTAGTGCCAGATGGTTAGACTGCATCCAGGTTTCTGTTTTGGAGAAGGCTAGTTGGGTTTTTGCTAGGAGCTTGGTAGGGGAGAAGGCTGAGCAGATGATTGCTGAGTCATCTGCATATTCGATGATAGATGTGTCTGGGATGGATTAGTGAAAGTTGTTAATGAATAGGTTGAAGAAAAGAGGGCCAAGAACAGAACCTTGTGGGACATCTGTGGGTGTGGGAAGGAAGGGGGAGGTTGAAGTTTTCCATTGGACAGCTTGTTGGCAGTTGGACAAGTAGCTGGAAAACCAGGCAGTGGTGGGAGAGAAGTGTAAGGTGAATAGTTGGGATATAAGTAGGGTGTGTGAGATGGTGTCAAAGGCCTTTGACAGATCTAGGAATAGTGTGGATATGAACTTGCCTGAGTCATGTTCGAGGTTTATGGTTTCAAGAAAGGAAAGAAGGGCAGTCATGGTGCTGTTGTCAGGGCGGAAGACATGCTGGGTAGGGGAGAGGAGATTGTTTAGTGTTAGGTGTGCCAAGAGTTGTGCTTGTATTGTTTTCTCTTGAATTTTAGAAAGAGGGGAAAGGATGGCAGTAGGCCTGAAGTTGGTGGTATCAGTATTTTTACCACCTTTGTGGAGGGGGATGATGTAAGCATGCCACCATATAGAAGGGACGTATGATTCTTGTATGGATCTATTTATAAGTATAGAGATGGGATAGGCAATGCTGTCTGCAGATTGCTTGAGGAAGGTGGGCGGAAGGTTGTCAGGTGCATTGCGACAGGGTTTGAGTTTGAGGAGAAGTCTTTTTATAGTGCTTGTGAGGATGGGCTTGAGGCAGAAGGATGTGGAGGAAGGTTGATGATTGGGCTGGTGGTGAAGGAGGCGGGTGGAAAGGAGGCTGATAGTTTAGCTATGCAGTCTATGAAGAATGAGTTGAACTGGTTGGCTGTTTCAAGGTTGGAGAGGTTGGGGTCTGGGCAGGGGTTTTCTTTGTTGCCAGGATGCAGCATGGATGAGATGGAGTCCCAGAAATTGTTGGGATTTGTTGAGTGCAAGGACTGGAGTTTGGAGTAGTGGGCTTTGTGGTCTTTAATTATTGTTTTTTTTTTTTGTGGAGTTTCATAGTTGCTTATACTCTATGAGAGTGTTAGGGTTTTTATGTTTTTGATATTGTTTCCATTTTTTGTCACTTTGGTGCAAGACAAGTTTAGTATCTTTTGATAACCATGGGCAGGGATTGGTTTTGATGTGTTTAGTTCGAGAGGGGGCTTGCTGATTGAGAGGAGTTAGGAATGAGTGATTAAAATAGGAAATGGCATCATCTAGAGGAAGGGTTTTTAGAGGGGACCAGTCAGTATGCTTTAACCATTTGGAGAATGTTAGAGGGTTGAAAGAGGAGAGACTGCGGGTTTGGATGTAGTGGTGTTGTTTATGTAGTGGAGATGGGAGATGGGCGGTGAAGGCTGGTAGGTGATCACTGAGAGGATCAGGTAATGTTCTGGCTTTGAGGATAAGGTTTGGGTTAGTTGCTAAGATCCAGTCAATGATGGTACCAGAGGTACCATTTTTATTTGGTTTAGTTGGAGATTGTATTAGTTGGGAGAAGTTGTACAAGTTGATTATGTGGGATGGGGCTTCAGAGTTAATAGTATTCCAGTTGATGCTGGTATCACCAAGTATATAGGTTTCATTTTCTGTATTGGAGGAGAACCAGGACAGGATGTTTTCATGAGTTTTGATATTATCACCAGGGGGAATATAAAGGGCAGCAATACATATGGATTTGTGGTTGTTTATTTTTAATAAACCTATTATAATTTCAGCATTGGCAAATGTTGGTATTTTATTAGAGTAAGAAGTTATGGTATGGGAGGTGGGGTAGATTATTGCTACTCCACTTCCATTTTTTGTGGGCTCTGTCATTGCAAATGATTTGGAAACCTGGTGGTAGGATTTCATTATCTTGTATATAGGTTTTCAGCCAGGTTTCAGAAATGGCGATAATGTTGGGGTGGTTATGGGAGAGCCAGGCATGGAGGTTAGGGATTTTGTTTTTTAGGCTTTGTGCATTAAGTGTTGTAAGGCGAATGGACTTTGAGTTTGGCGGTTGAGTGGAGGGTTTGGTGAGACTGATGTTAGAGATGGGTCCAATGTTGGGGTGGATGTCGCCGGCTAGTGAGAGAGAGATGTGGTGGAGTAGAAGAGTGAGGCAGTGTGTTGGGCAAGGGTATCTTGGGTTGTGTGAGAGTAGTGATTTTCTGGTACCACATTTAAGAGGGGAAAACAGGGGGGTTTGGGTTGGGAGCAGTTTTGTTTGAAGAAATAGACTGGGTTAGAGGTAAAGAGTTCATGTGAGATGGATGAGTAGGATGGGAAGTGAGATTGATGGTAGGATGTAGTGGAGTGTGTGTAAGAGTTATAATAAGGGTTGGGAAAAGTGTGAGATAGGTAAGAGGAGAGAGAGAGATTAGTAGGGCAAATGGGATTATAGTTAGAGATGTTAAGTAGAGCATTGTAGGAGAGGTAGATGTTTGGGGTGATGTAGATCTACAGGTGGGTGGGGTTTGGCTTAGATGTGTTGTGATTGGAGAGGTGTTGGGTGGCGAGGAGTCAGGGAATGTATAAAAGTACAGGTAGTGGGGCAGAGTAGGGGAGCGGAGTGAGCCCAAAGGGCCAACGGAGTGAGTTACACCTTCCGGGAGGAGCAGCAGTCACCAAACAGAACACAATCAGTGAGAAGGTTAGCAACTACAGAAATAGGTCAGCCTATCGTTTTGGTTTGAATATTACCTTTCTGTTTGTTTTTGTTATTTATGCACCAATGGGGAGCTGCAGTTCACTGAGAAGTAGGAAAATAATGCAGTTATGTCAGGGGTTTTAGAAAGGGATGTGCAGTAAGTGCACACTACTGAGGGATGCCCGTGGGACAGACAGAAACAGAGTGTAGTCAGGCAGAGGTTTTTAGGATTTAAAGATGGCACCGCAGCTCAGTGGAGGAATAAGTAATCTCTACCTTGTTTCAGAAGACTTCTTTTACTATTCAGCTTTCTTGAAGTCCTCATTTCCTCTGTATTTCTTCCTTATTGTCTACATTTAACAAATTCTGTGACCCTGCCTTGAGTGTGGTAGATTTACTTTCTTCTCCAGACAATTATCACCCTCTTCCCTACCGGACATACTTATGTAACATGCACACCAACTTTTACTTTCTGGAGACTTTTACCCATTACCATGTTTTGACATTAACCTTCCATATAATCTCCAGGACTTAACATTCTCTTGTCTACCTTTGCTTTCAGACTGGGCAAGATATATTTACCCTGTGGGCAGTTACATTGAGTTGACTTAGACTGCAATTTGGGGATTGTAAAAGACTGAATGCCATCTCTTTTCCTCATGTATGCATATGAACTGTACTGTCTTTATCAAGCAGGCCTTCTGTGTATAAATGTGCTGAGCATTTGCCAAGTAATCTTAGTCCCAGAGCCAAACAAACCTTGCAGTTCCTGATGTTCTACCTTAATTATACATTTAATTAATTCTATGATGGTGAAATAACAGGAGGCTAATTCAGTCAGGTGGACTGTAACTTAGTCCCCCTCCATAACCTCTTCATCGTCACCCTCCTTCCTGGAGGTCAGAATGGGATATGTTGGTTTAGTGCCCTCTTCACAATACTTTGCAATGTGTTTCCTCTTATCACACTTAAAGCAGACTATGTAATATGTAGTATTTTTCCCTCTGTGTACTGCTTTACTATTAATTTCATGAGATATTTCTGTATACAGATTTTTGTAACATAACATTTTCTCAGCTAGGGTTACAATGTTGTAAGCATCTTGAGAGCCTCATGGCACACACACTTCTTAATCTCAGCAGGTAAAGCTCATTTGAAATGACCAAGCAATAAGATATCCACCTTAGCTTCTCTATTATTTACCCATTTGGACTCTGGACAAAACTAAATAATTTTCTGATTCCGTTCCCCAACTGTCTTTCTTCTGAAAAAATACATTCATGAAACTGAAGGGCCATTGTTTCCAAGGTGACTCTTGCCCTTGCCATTGGGGTTTTGTTTACCTTTTCAAAGTCACTACAGTCTGAGGTAGGAATAATATCCATGTAACCATGGAAGAGCTTCCCCCATAAGGTGCATTGTTTGGATTCTTGCCAAGGTAGTATAGTCCAAGCCTTCCTGGGTAGCTATTCCTTCAAAGGTGACGACACAGGTTTCAAAATCCTCTAAGCTGCCGAGTGATTTAATCTGGAGCATAGATCATGATTATGACATGGATTTAGTTACTAGGACTGTCCCTCAGTGGCTGTAGCAATCATCTAAAGAAACTATTCAGCTGTAGTCATTGTAGCCCTCAAGAGAGTTACACATCTGGACAACCCTTTGGTGATTGATTACTTCACTTATACTCTCTCTCTCTCTCAACTTGCTTGAGGGGGAAAACTTTCTGGCAGTGTCAGGTTGAATCAACAATTAGTAGAACTGCCTGCATTCTTCACCAGATACAACATTTTGCTTAATAAACACTTTCAGTTTCTCCCAAAAACATGGCATATTGGCAGAACATAACACAGGCTTAACTTTTTGCCAGGAGTATAAGTAGTGAAGAAGGGCAATATTAAATAAACTTGCAATGAAATAAAAAGTTCATTGCATTTGCTATGTTTGCAGACATAATTTAAATCTGTGCACAACACTATTCACACAGGTTAGCAGTCTCTCCCTAGGTTGCATATTTATGCATGAGTCCATAGTACAAAATTCTTTGACACAGTACAGTCTCACACCCCTTACTGTAATCCACCAACAATGGTTCTGACTAAAAGTTCAAATTACTCCAACACAAGGTACAAACATCTTTTACCAACTTAGCTGTAGTGAAACAGAAAGTTACTGAAGTCCTTCCAATACAACAGAAGAAACTTCAAAACTTTCTGCGAGCAGAAATCTCCTTAATAATTATGAACATTAAACTGGACTCCCACCTCAGATCTGATTTCCCTGGCCTTAGATTGTCAGTCTTTTAACTTCCACAGATTAATTTCACAGACATCTCTGGATTTCAAAGCTTTCTACCATCTCGAATCTTGCTTCCCCTTAAATATGGGAAGATAACCACCCAGATACATTCTCACCTGGAAACTCAGTCATGTTGGCTTAAATGACTAGGCCTCAGTATTATGCTTTGTTATGTCTACTTCCATACTGGTCTTCCCAAAATCTGTTATACCATTGAAATATTCATTGTTTGGCCCCACAGTGAGTCATGGCACCAAAACTGTACCACTACTGTCTGGCTTGTACCTGCTGGGCGATTACCTGCTGGAGCCACGATGCTGTGTTACAGCATCTTATGAAAGTTGAGAGACTTCGAAGACTATTAACCCAGGAAATCATTGGACTTAGGTCTCTCAACTACCCAGATAGATCATCTGCCCTCTCCTTGTCTTCAGTCTCCCTCAGACACCTTTGGGGAAACCTATGCTTATCCTTTCATACTGTGAAGGACTCTGTCCTATTTGAGTTCCTTTTCCTTATTAAAATCAGTCGTGCCAGATATACCTGCACCAAGGATTTTCATTTCCATCAGTAAGTAGGAGTTGACATCAGAACAGGTTCCTAATACATTGCATTCTCCACTTTTGAAACAATCTTCCCTTCCATGTCAAATAAAGTAGTGCCCTAGCTAGCTGCTTTCAAAGTAAATGTTAATGATAGGATGCAGTTTCATAAATTCATCCACAGAATAGCCTCTGCAGCCTACCTTAAAAACTCAACAAGCACAGCTGAAGCATAACAGTCCCAAAGGTAGGATACACTGTCTTATTTGGCTGGGGATTTATGTGGTCTTCATGGCTACTTGCCTGATATCTCATTGAGAAGTTATGCACTTATAAACAAAAACACCATAATTAAAAGGCTAAGGAGAATGGTAGATGACAATTTAAACTTTGACTAGTGTGCAGCTACAAAAAACCTATTCTGTAGCCTATCTAATTCTGAAGGGTCTGTCTAGCCACACCAGGGACGTGGTTGTGATTATGTTCATAGGTTCATTGGTGTGTACTAGGCTAATGGGCCTGGAGCCTATGTAAACCTAGCCCAAGAAGATTCCCTGGCATCATGCCACCCAAAGTTAGTTCCCAGTGCCCCTGTCAAGCAAGGCCACTGAAGTGATCCCCGGGGTGAACTTTCTATTGCTCACCCACTCGTCAAGATTTGTCTTAAAGAGGGCCAATGAAGTGCTCTGCTTGATGTGAATAGGACGTTTGTTCCAGAGTATGGGAAGTCTGTGGGTTAGGAACCTGTGCTTCCAGCACGTTCTGTTTATTGTGGTAATGAGGTTAAGGTCCCTGGAGCATGTGGCATGGAGGGATTAGGATTTCTTTAGGTGTAGCATATCTAACAGCTCTGGGTCAGGCATGGGTTTGTAGGTCAAGCGCAGATCGCCTCTAAGTAGGCAATAAGAGACAGAGTATAGCTGGAGTATTTTGAGCCTGTTCATATAGGGCATGTATCTAAGGCCAAAGATCTTCTTAGTGAGGTATTTTTGTGTCCTTTCCAGTTGTTGTAGGTGTCTAGTGAGGTACATACCAAATGGGGTGTTGTATTTTATAATAGGTCTAATGAGGGATGAGTAGAGATGGATTATGACCTCTTTCTTCCTGGATGAGAAACCTTTTGTAATGAGATGTGCCACATAGAAGGACTTTCTGACTACAGTGGCAATGTGGTTATCAAAGGAGAGGTTGCTGTCAACCTGTGTCCCCAGGTCTCTTATCACACCTTCAGTATTTAGTGAACTACCGCCTATGTGGTAGTTCATGGGCACCAAATTTTTCCCAAAGGGAATGACAATCCACATTTTGGCATTGAGCTTAAGGCCATGCATCTGGCACCAG
The DNA here is from genome assembly GCF_019279795.1 of Protopterus annectens. Classification (NCBI taxonomy): domain Eukaryota; kingdom Metazoa; phylum Chordata; order Ceratodontiformes; family Protopteridae; genus Protopterus; species Protopterus annectens. Next base: position 1,134,365,919 of record NC_056743.1, read on the forward strand.
TCATTGCTGTCAGTGAGGCCTTTTTCTAGAATGTCTACATCAGTTGGAGAATCAATAACGACTCCCAGTTTGCAATCATCTGCGAATGTGGTCAGCCGGAGTCCCTTTGTGTTGGCTTGAACTTCAGAGAAGTAGATAACAAACAGGAGAAGACCTAGGACCGATCCTTGTGGGACACCACTTGTAACTGGTCGGTAGTCAGATTTGGAGTCCGCTACTTTCACAGTGTGGGTTCTATCAGTGTGCCAGTTGGCAACCCATCTTATTACATCGGGGTTTATGCCTAGTTTAGTGAGTCTATCTGTGATTCCTGAGTGAGGGATGGTGTTGAAGGCCTTGGCAAGATCTAGGTAGGCTGTGTGAACTACCTTGCCCTCATCCACAGCTCTGGTGACAGACTCGAAGAAGTCTATCAGGTTGAGCAGGCATGATCTACCTTTCACAAACACACACTGCATAGGATCCAGAGTTTGGAGATTCCCTATGTCCTTATTTATAAGGTCCATAATGATGCACTCTATAGCCTTACATATCAGACTCGTCAGGCTAATGGGGTGGTAGTTCCCAGGGTCTGTAGTCGCTCCCCCATTGTGGAGTGGGATGACCATAGCAGTGTACCATTCAGTAGGAACAAAGCCTAAAATGAGACTGTGATTGAACAGGGTACTCAGGTGTACTCAGGGGTAATCACTTTGTAATTCATGTAGAACACAGACAGGGATATTATCAGGTCCTATGGAAGCTGTATTCTTGGCTTTGGACAGTGCGAATTTTACCTGTGTAGTCATGATAATAGGAACTTAGCATTCTTCAGGTATTGTGATAGGCCTTTTAGGGGGTGAAAAGGGGGTAAGGTTGGCAATATCAGTTGGTTCTGTATATGTATTGCCAATGTGCTGTAACTCAGAGCAGATCTGAGTATTGACATGTAGATTCTTGACATAACTATAGAATGCCTTGTGGTTGTCTTTAGAATCTGCAGCAATTTTGTTTTCATAGCTAGCTTTAGAGGATTTGATAATGGATCTCAATTTTTTGCTGAGGCTAACAAAGGAGTTTTTCCAGTCTTGGGACTTCACCCTTTTCTGCGACGGTTTTTTCCTTTTGTTGTAGAATTTGTTTATGGTGGGGGACCACCAGATTGGCTTCCTTTTTTAGGAGGAGAGCGTCTTGCTTCTGTTTGGTATGGCCCGTTCCATGCAATTGTGTATGTGCTCACACAGTGCATTGGTGTATGATTCAGCAGTCATGCACCTATTTTCTATTTGCACGGGTGTCGTAAAGTTAACCACCTCTGTTTTTAGAAGCCCAACATTGGCTTTGGGGAAGTTTTTTACGTGGTTTCCTTTGGGTGGTGAGGGTGGGATGTGGATATCCATGGTGATTAGCTTGTCGTCAGATCTGACCAGGGAGGAGTTGATTACTGGTGCAGAGTAATGATCACCCATGTTAGTAATGATCAGATCAAGGATGTTTCTACCCCTGTTGGGGGTAAGAATGAGTTGCTCCAGGGCATTGGAATTAATGAATTCCAGTTATCAGACCAATTATTGAATATACTCTGCACTATGCAGTTTTCAAAGTAGCCAAAAGAAACAATTTGATAATATACCATTTTTTTCGCAGAAAAAGTAGAGGAAAGCCTGAACAATTTTGAAAGGCTGCAGGAATTGTCATTATGTTCCATTTCCTAGAGAGTAGTTAGACAGGATCTCTACCTAGCCTATGGGACAATGTCTACCCTAGCTATGATTAACATTCTATGCTTAAACCACTACTCATAGAGATAACCGATAGGGATGCTAATACTGAGTATATATAATCGACATGAAAATGCCAATAGCAGACTCTGCATACTCACAGACACTACTTTGAAGCATTCAAACAAAAATACATGTTTTTTACAGGTTGCAACCCCCAGCACCTCCCATGAGGTCCATATGAGGTGCTGTGCCTCCACACTGCCTGCTATATATATATATATATATATATATATATATATATATATATATATATATATGGGTCTACTTCAGAACAACGAAACCTCACAACACTGAAAACCAAAACCTTGAGAACAAAACAACGAAACCCCACAACACCGAAAACCACGGAAGTATAACACGCACAAAAAACATACACAAATAAATACACAACTGCTCCAAACTACTAACTACACCACCCTACACTACAAATAGGCAGGAGCGCAAGCCCCTGCACCCCACATCCCCTACTTTAATATTCTAACTCCAAGATCGCACAAACAGACACACAAGGCAAACTCACACCAACACACTGCAGTCCCCCCCCCCACACACACACCACAGTCACAACACACACTTACACACAGCACTACCTCTCACAAATACACTTACACATGCATACTCACCCACAGTGGAACACCAAAAGCGCTAAATCAAAATCCCGTAACACCGGGGTTTTGAATTTCTCGCTTTTCGGTGTTCTGCAGTTTTGTTATTTTGGTCTCCTTCAAAACACTTTCGATGTTCTGGTCTTTCAGTGTTTTGAAGGAGACCCATATATATATATATATATATATATATATATATATATATATATATATATATATATATATATATGCATAGATATACATATATATTCTTCTAGATCACACAATAATGATGAAAAGGTATATTAGCCAACCCGTAATTACTACAACCTCATTTAATTGTTGACTGTATAATTTGTCCACCAAAGACAGCATTCACATCCAAAACTAATGTTATTGCATGGGCAATTCCCCTCTTTATCCCCATATGCCCTTCTAACCCTATATATCCTTGCTTAGGTTGCACAACAGCTGGAAAAGAGCATATTACATTCCCTGCTATGAGTGTTTTTGTCTGTTTTAAATATTTTTGTTAGTGTTCTGATTGTTTATATTGTGAACATTAGATCAATTTCAGTGCACATGAATAGGTGTGTGTGTGTGTGTGTGTGTGTGTGTGTGTGTGTGTGTGTGTGTGTATGTGTGTGTGTGTGTGTGTGTGTGTGCGTGTGTGTGTGTGCGTGTGTGTGTGCGTGTGCATGTGTGTGTGTGTACACACACACACACATTTATATATATATATATATATATATATATATATACATATATATATATATATATATATATATATATATATATATATATATATATATATATATATATATATATATATATATATAAAAATAAGTATATAGATATTTGTGTGGGTAGAAAATATAATTTTGTGGTTACAGTCTTATTGAACCCTGCTCCATTACCAAGAATACATAAATAACGATGTATGGGTATGTTCTTCCCCATTTGTGAGAATGTTTCTAAATAAATGTGTGTACATTAAAATCAGAGCTTGAAACTATACTGTGTAGCGTCTATAACCACTGGCAGAATGAGGGCAGAATACCTTTTCTCTGTTAGGTCTATGTTAGTATGTTCAGAAGGTCCAATGCAGTATTTTGTCTCACCTACCCCAGAATCATTTTCAGTGAATGGAGAATAACAGCAAAAGTATTATGTGATCAGGCTCAGAAATATTATATGAAGGCTTAAAGAGTCTTCCTTATATAACAAGTTGCTAAATAAGTAGATGTTCAATTCCCTGAAATTTTTGAGGTAAACATAAAGAGGACTACAGGGGAAAGACTTGTTCAGACAAAATGGCACACAACAGTAAGTCATTAAGCACTGAAACTGCCTGGAGTGAGTAAACTGAGGCTTATAAAAGGAAACTACTTCACAGAAGATGGGGTTGATTCTTAATGCATCCCTCCTAAGGAGATCAAGAGACCAAGAACTATAAATTGTTTAATAAAATAACTATTGAGTAAATCAGAACAAATGGTATCTGAAGTATGATGGTGGATAAAAACCATGACTGGTTTGTGGGCTGAGCAAAGCTATCCATATCTCTTTTCTGTGTTTCTAAATCAGACACTGGGTTGGTTTTATTAAAAGTAGGATAATGCTGCACTTTTGTCTTATTTTAAAAACAATAATTTTTTTAGATCCCATGGTTCCATTGACTAGCTTTTGACCTACTGCCTTTCAAGAAGCTTGAGTGCTGTAACTCCACACTGATAGTTTCTACTATCTGTAAGTGTATCAGAATTAATTTTGAAGATACAAGCTCCATGACATACAGGGACAAAGCCCTAACTGCAGTCCAGATGACATAGGATTGGCTAGTTCCCAGTGCAAGTGTAACCAGTAAGAGATGATTGAGAGTAAGTGATTGACTAACAGCACGCCTGTTGTAGGAGAGGGTGACACTAAACTCATTGCACTTCTGGTACATATTATTGAAAAAGCTGCACTGCATGTAGTGTATAGGTTGGGAATATGCGCTTGGCTTTGCTGACCAGTGTTTGTATGGTCATCACATGCATGAGGGATGGCACAAGAGCATTCACATGTATAAGCACACATGTCAACTATAGAGAACGGGGTATGGCCAGAAAAAAAAAATCATTAGTCCGTGATGGCTCCTGGTTGACATCTTCCCAACAAGTGGCTGTTCTGATTGGCATAATCACAGTCGGGGGGGCTTGATGGTTGGCAGTCAGAAGGGGGTGAAGGAGATCAAAAACATTATTAAATTAATTGCTCTGAATGTAAGGGAAAGGAATTCCATAATGTATTTCTAATTTTTTTCTGTTACTGAGTTTCCAGGTCCAGTGTTAACTCACCAGCAGTTAATTCCATGACTAGACTATAAAGAAGAACCAGACCGTGCACTGTTTTATAGATAAGGCAGAGGTTATTTGTGTGTAATCTATACATAACAGAACACAATGAACTTTCCCAAAGTATTTGCAAATAGTTTGTTTTCAAAATCTCTTGTTTTTTTAATTATTGAAAACGTGCATAAATGAGGTATACAAGTTTTTTGTTTCATGTTAGTGTATAACCAAAACATGGTATTTTATAAAATGAATGCACAAAATACAGCACCTAAAATTTACTGCAGTACAATCTATGACAAGAATATGTCTACAAAAACAAATTGCAATATTAAGGGATAAATACAATAACTTTGTTTTTCCCTGAAAGAAAATTGCATACCATCAGTAGTAAATGGGCCTAAACGTAAGAATCATTACTCAGGATCTTTATATGACAAATTGGGTATCATCTCTAGAATCCAGATGTCTGGTTAATAGTAACCCTCTTTGCATGTACTGAAAGAAAATTGCTCATTGTCGTCCTGCTGCATATAACATTTGCATAGCATCTCTAGGTCCACGGATAATGATAAAGTTGCTACTTGTCAGGTGACTAGTGTTTCAAGTGTAAGACATCATTAATTATTTGTATGGTTTTAAAATTTACCTGAACAAACCATGCTGAGGATAATATTTTTTTCTGGATTGTCTTGATCAGTAAAGCAGGAATCTTCATTCATTCCTCCTCTACAGCTTTCTGTTGCCAGAGACCACCTCAAAGGAGAATATCTTTTTTCATTTAGTACCTTGCCTCCAAAATCAAGGTAGTTTCCACAATTAAGATGGTGACACACAGAAGTAACTCTTTCCTCTGTCCATGAAGTAGGAGAAACGGTTCCCCATTTATGATTTTTATACACTTCGAGAACACCAGAGCAGTTATCTGGCCCTATTAGCCTTAGCTGCAGAGGTTCTGAAAACAGAAATGCAACAAAATTAAACAGTGTCCATCTGTGAAAAATGAAATAACACATTTTGGTTACTATTACTTTGCTGCCTCTAACAAAAGTTTCATTGAGTTGCCCTGTTGGATATGAATAACAATCAGCAAAACTATCATAGATAATGCACAATCATTAAAATAAGTATTGATGAAGTAGCAGTGGCAGTTTGGCCCAAAACACTGTAATTATTGTGGCTTCCTTGGACATTCTAAGTAGTGCAGGTCTACCTCCAAAGAATTAGATGTTCTGTATTTTTATAACCAATTAATACATAATAAATGGTGAACACCTGGAATCAGGGCTGTGTGAATCACTCCTGCTAATTATCGTAACAGCTAAACTTACAAAAAACAGGGATTTCCTGCAAGACAAAAAGTGTGCTTTAAATTTTGAATTCTAGACATTGTGTCAAAGATTGCATTTTGAGCAGAGATATTTATGAAATGCCTTTTTTTTCTAGCCCTTTTAATAAAAAAAGCTGCCCTCTAATGGAAAACTACCATGAGAAAAACATCCATTGGCAACTGCAAGTATGGCTTTGTTTTAGTTTTGTATAGATAAGAAAAAGAAAGGTAAAAACTATCCAAGCACATACACTACAGTTTCTTCCCTCACTCAAAGCCACGTGTTTGTACATTGACAATGGAAGTACCCTATTCCCCTACATCAGTTACCAGTAATAGGAGTGATAGTTCTCCATTTCAGTCCTCAAGTTCTGAGTCTTCAAAACAGAGTGAATCATTTTTTGTATATTAAGAGAGTGATTTTTAGCAATATAAATAAATACTTCCCATCCACCCTCTACATACTGCCAGTCTACACATATCCTTTTATAATAGCATCATGGATACCCACGTCTCAAGGGTTAAGAGTTATCTTGGTGATACTGGGTGGTATGCTTTCATCCAGTTCTAATTTTCTGAAGCAGTAAGAAATTTCCTTTTCAACTTCCAGTGATAGTGCCATGATGACTAGGTGTTTCCTAACTGATAACTTGGTAAAAAGGTTACTTTGTGTTAGTAATGGTCTATAAAATGATTGTTCCAGTAAGCAGTAAGTAGAAAGGTACTGTATTTCATGCCTACAGTTGGCAAATAATAAATAAATAAATGATTAAGAACAATTTAAAAGAAGAAACTGGAAGTGTAACAGTTGTCAGAGTTGAAGGTGCTCAGCATAGCAAATGATGGTCAATTAAAGGAGATGACAATAATTAATTTGAACAATTCACAAGTGTCTTGAGTTAAACTGAGGCCAGTTCAATCTGAAGTCTAGTTTAAAACTAAAATCTGGATAGGAAGTAAAGAGCCTGCAACCTAAATAGCAGAAGCTAAAGTGTGAGAAAATGAGATAGATTATGTCAATGTATCAAGCCTGGCTAACTCTCTCTAGAATGTGTAAAAATATGTTAACCAGTTTACTGTGTAATTTAATTTAATCCTGACTTGTGCTCAGGATTAACTGTAACCTGTGGAACTTGTTTAACTTGCTTACTTATGTAATCTTTGTAACTAGCCTGTTTGTAACATGTAATGCTGGTATTATGTAATTCTGTATCTGCTTACCCTTGGAGCTTTTCTCCCCGAGCCTCCGCTGAAAATGGACATGCATCCAGTCGGACTATCCCGGTCAACAAATGTAAAATAAAATAAAATAAATAAATAAATAGTGAAAGCTATAAAATCATGTGCAGATGCTACTTAGTGCTTGAAAAAGGAGTGCCAGGACTTAAATGATAAAGCTGTGTCCATAGATATTGAGTTGGTCAAATTAAGACAAAAGCCTTCTGATTTTGAAGGTAGAGCACTCAGTATGAGTATACATATTATTTGGGTGCCTGAAAAGGAAGAATGGTAGGACTGTGATGCCTTTGTCCATGTAAACATTGGGAAGTTGTACTGATTTACATGGTGTGAAGATGGGGAGAGACAAAACAGCCAGGAATTAAACTGGTAAGATTTGACATTTTTAAGGTAAAGAACCAGATGCTGTCTTTGCTTTGGCCTCCAAAGAAGGCATGTAATACTGGTGATTAACAAGTTTATTTTGATAATGACTACACCTCTTTGGCCTGTACAACAAGAATTCAGTTTATGATAGCAATGATAGAGTGTCAGATGAGACAATTGAGATTTTCTAGTTGTTTTTAAGACTTTTTATGGATTCACAAGAAACATTTTAGGATATTTATGGGTATCATACTCAGGATCTGGATATGTCAGACTGATCTACAGAGGTTAGAATGTGTGTTTGTTCACTCACATGTACACATATGCATCTTGCAGTGGTTTTACTGTATCAGTCTGACAGCAAACAGCAAGAGCTGAAATGCATTAAAGCAGCTATATAGTAATTCATCTGATCACAGTCAGCCATCTGAGCTGTAATCCATCAACAAAGTAGCTACATCTGTGCCTCTAAAATAGATCTGTGAGAATGTGTGTGTGTGTGTGTGTGTGTGTGTGTGTGTGTGTGTGTGTGTGTGTGTGTGTATAGACATTATTAAATATTTGCAGAACTCATACTTTGGATGTAAAACACTTTCTCCAAAAGCATAATCTATACCAACTCCAAAACATTACCATATGTGTAACATGCACTAATACTAAAAAAATGCAAAGCAACTTAATAAATAACTTAACAATCTAGTTTAGAAGTGATTAAGGCCCTCCAGAGTGGGTGTTACAGAGAAATAACAGACCTTCCAGGGGTGGAGATACCCTCTACTTGCAGCATCAGGTGTTACAACAGCCTTGAGCAGTCCATTATTTTTCCGCAGTATCCACTCTGCCAGGAACTATTGCCTGCTTATAAAGGGACACACAAGACAGAAGGTCCAGCTAGGGATAGGTTACCAAATAAATTGTGCCTATCAGGTAAGGAGAGTGTTTTCTCATGCCAATACAACTTTTCAGTGTGATGTTGGAATCTAAGGAGGGTCCTGCTTCAAAGAAAGAGGCAATGGATTTGTTATATCAAGGGAAAATGAGTTTATCTTTGCTGGCATACTGTACATCTATTTCAGTTTTAGGTCAGGGCTATAAATAATTTATAGCAGTGTATGCAGTGAGATTGGCTAAATGTATACCTCATGTAATAAGTGATGATTAGTGGGTTTATGGGAGGAAGGCATACATTTATAAATAATTTATAGCAGTGTATGCAGTGAGATTGGCTAAAGGTATACCTCATGTAATAAGTGATGATTAATGGGTTTATGGGAGGAAGGCATACATTTATAAATAATTTATAGCAGTGTATGCAGTGAGATTGGCTAAATGTATACCTCATGTAATAAGTGATGATTAGTGGGTTTATGGGAGGAAGGCATACATTTATAAATAATTTATAGCAGTGTATACAGTGAGATTGGCTAAATGTATACCTCATGTAATAAGTGATGATTAGTGGGTTTATGGGAGGAAGGCATACATTTATAAATAATTTATAGCAGTGTATACAGTGAGATTGGCTAAATGTATACCTCATGTAATAAGTGATGATTAGTGGGTTTATGGGAGGAAGGCATACATTTATAAATAATTTATAGCAGTGTATGCAGTGAGATTGGCTAAAGGTATACCTCATGTAATAAGTGATGATTAATGGGTTTATGGGAGGAAGGCATACATTTATAAATAATTTATAGCAGTGTATGCAGTGAGATTGGCTAAATGTATACCTCATGTAATAAGTGATGATTAGTGGGTTTATGGGAGGAAGGCATACATTTATAAATAATTTATAGCAGTGTATACAGTGAGATTGGCTAAATGTATACCTCATGTAATAAGTGATGATTAGTGGGTTTATGGGAGGAAGGCATACATTTATAAATAATTTATAGCAGTGTATACAGTGAGATTGGCTAAATGTATACCTCATGTAATAAGTGATGATTAGTGGGTTTATGGGAGGAAGGCATACATTTGACACTATATTGAAAACTGAGGTAATAATGAAGAGAACAAAAGAGCAGAAGAGGACATCATCAGTACCAGTGTGGATTTATTTGACATGGGTCCTCAAGTAGTTTGGTTTTATGTATGAGTTTATTGACTTGATATAGACCATTAAAGAGCCATATAAATGAGCCATCTATAGCTGAAGTTAAGATGTGTGCAGGAAGTTATGGTCTTACTGTTAAAGTGAAAAACTAGGGCTGTCCCCTTTCCCTCTTTTATTTATTTTATATTTAGAGTTTTTGCAACTATGATATAGAAATCATGTATCAGAGGGCATAGGTAGGTCATAAGGATATTATGCTTTCTTTGTTTGTAGATGACATGTGTTTATACGGTAGAGCCTGAGAAGGTTATTGACTTGTTGCTAAGGATGTTAGCTAAGCCTGGGAAGATGTTATAAGACTACATAAAGATAGAAATTAAGGTCTAATACCACTTTTTTAATGGATAAATTGAACAATAATTAAATAGTGAATGCTGCTTAGCAAAAAATAATCATGCAAAATGTATAAATTAAACAGTTACCATAGAAATTATACAGAGATTAAATGGAGTTGTAACTGCAAAGACATTGTTAAGTAAGCAGGCTGGACTGCAATTAAGTGTTTGTGCCTATAGCTATCTATGTCTATCTTTACATCTATATCTAAATATATCTACCTATTTATCTCTCTCTGTCTCTCTCTCTCTCTCTATGTATATATATATATATATATATATATATATATACACACACACACACACACACACACACACACACACACACACACACACACACATTTTATATATATATATATATATATATATATATATATATATATATATATATATATAGACAACATAACCTGTTACTGAGGAAATGTAGTTTTCTACCCATAAGGGTTATATATACTTTCCCTAAGGAAGAACAAATCAATAATAAAGAAAAACTAGTGCTATAGGAATGACTGCTCTTAAAAAAGGCATACAAATTAGTAAAAATGCCTTTGTCAAAACTTCTTATGTAAGATCTGTGTCAAAGATCACATTGAATTTTTATTAAAAATAAGAAAATAGAATTCCAAAGAATGTAAATGATTTATTACAAGCACTTTTTTTCAGATAACGTTATATTAAACAAATCTCTGGCTATATTTAATACACCCATTCCTCAGTGTGTTAGAAAAATAAAATACTCATTTATTTGGCCCATACTAGCAGTGGCTAGAAAGACAATAACGAAAAATTGGATTTCAAAATCTCCTCCTACTTTTCATGAGTTCACTAATATATTAAAAGACAAAACACACCAATAGATGCAGGGTCACTGGCAGAAAAAGTCCAAATGCACGGAAAACGTCCAAGATGTAAAGTCTTCCAACTCAGCTACACTTCTACACCATGAAACACGACTCAGCTTCACTTCCACACAATAAAACACTGCTAGAAACACGAACCAATTCTCATTTATTGAATAAACGTTAGTGCTTTCACCCAAAGGCTTCCTCAGACGTATAAACACATTCAACTATGCAACAGTTTAAATAATCACTAACTAAATCCTATTGGTTAAAAACATATCATAATTAAATGCTTAGCAACTGCTAGGTGTATATAGTGCTAACTACTGCTCCCATACAGAAAGATTATATAAATGTGTGTGTACGAAGACACATACATAAAAGGTATTTGGGAATGTATATATTAAAAACAACATAACATTTAAAACATATACATATGTAAAACATCAGTAAATGTATATATGTATAAATAAAAAATATACATATGTATAAAGGTAAAAAATAAAATAAATAAATAAATAAAAAAATAAAAAAAATAAATAAAAATAACTCCTACAACATTCCCAAGGAAGTAATATCAACTATCTGTAAAAAACATAATATGCACTAAACATAAAAACAAACTCCATAAATGCATTGCATGAACCAAACAAACAATTAATGACTAATAATAATGTAGCAAGTGAGTACATAATGGAGCTATACCTAATATGGTGCATACATATCAGGTAGAGTACTATTTTATGCATATACACATATCATTTCTTGGGTCTAAAACATCTCCTCTTCCTGAGAATGGGTCTAATATTTACTCTCTCATTAAGGCCCGGTGGTCTATCAGCCTTACACCTTATAATCCACCTCATCTCACATTCCAAAGTGTGATTAATCAAATCACCTCCTCTACTGCTCTCAAACACTTCCTGTACTACAGAAAATAAAAAAGTGTGTTGAGGTCCTGAGATCTTAACATGTTTAGCTAGGGCACTGGTATCCGTGCCAAGTCTGACATGATACAAATGTTCCCTGATTCTCTCTCTCAGGGTCCTATTAGTTTTTCCTATGTAGAAGGATGTACAGGCTTGGCATCTAGCTAAATAAACAACATTCTTGCTCATACAATCAGTCCCTGTGTTAAACTTGTAGACAAGATTGTTATTAGGGTTAACAAAAGTGGTATCAGTATCAATAGCACCGCATTGGTTGCATCTACCACAAGGTATAGTGTTATAAGCAAAATCACAACGTTTAACCCTTTCTCCTGAAACCTTCTTATAGCATAACATGCTCCTGAGATTGGGTTTATTCTTATACACAATCTTGGGTTCAGGACCAACCAACTCACTTAGTTCATGATCAAGTTTGAGTACCTCCCAATGTTTAATCAAGGAATTTTTAATATGTACTGCATCTTTAGTGTAGAATAAAGGAGCTCTTAATGTCTCTGCTACAATTGTATCCTTATCATCTGTTCTCACAAATCCTTCAGAGAAGTATGGTTTAGCTGTGGTTGATCTAAGAGCATAAACATCCCGTAACATATAGTCAAATGCTTGTTCAGTATAGCCTCTCTCAAGGAACATTCTCCTTAGCTTAACTAACTCCTCCTGATAACCATCATAACTAGGGTTGAGTCTGGAGGCTCTCATAAGTTGTCCTTTCAAAACATTATCAAACACATACTTAGGGTGCATGCTCTGACGATGTAATAAAGTATTCTTATAACACAGCTTCCTATGTATAGACGTATTCAATAACCCACAAGGGAGTCTATTCATATAAACATCAAGGAATGAAATAGAGTCCTTAGAGTGACACAGTGTAAATTTCAAGAAATTAGTGGAATTATTGACCTCTTCAACAAACAACAACAGGCAATCAACATCCCCATGCCATATAAAAAAGAGGTCATCCACAAACCTCTTATAGAACCCCACCTTTTCCCTGAATCCACTTGTTCGAAAGAAGAACTCCTCCTCCCAATATGCCATCACCATGTTGGCGTAACTATTGGCACACGGAGTGCCCATAGCTACTCCATCTCTCTGTATAAATATAGACTCACCAAACATGAAGACATTATTATGCAAAATGATCTCCATAAATAAACACAGCATATCTATCCTCTCATCAGTATAAGTAGAATGAGAATGTAGAAACCGCTGCATGTACATAACTCCCATATCATTTGGAATCACAGTAAAAAGACTCACTACATCAAGAGTCACTAATATATATTCACAAGAATCACTTAACTGTTTCAAATACTCATACAGTTCAAGTAAAAATTGTTTGCTGTCTCTTAGAATATGTGGAACTGCCTCTATTAGAGGTCGAACAAAATGTTCAATGTAAACCGACATTGGTTCTGTGAGCCACCCCTGCCCTATATATATTAAAAGACGTTTGTCATTTACAAATTAAAATCATAACTTCTAGAACAACTAGAAGGACATATGAACATGATTTGTGGGTCAACTTACAAAATTTGTTGGGAAAATATGAACTTACTTCATAAAGGTAATAAACTTTTGTCCTTTTCATTGGTGAATTATATTATAACATGATAAATGTATTCCATTCTAAGCATGAATACTGGATGTCTTTGAATATACTTTAGTTTTTATGATTTTGTTAATTTTATTCATATATCTGTATGGGATAAATGTATGTCATCTAATTTTTAGTTTTGTAGTATATATTCTCTTGTATAATTTTATGTCATTGCTTATAAATTTGTTATAATTAAATTCAATAAAACTGTTTAAAAAAAAAAGAAAACAGAATTCAAGCTGGAATTGCTTGTTTTAACTATGGTTTGTCAAGTTAAAAAAAGATGTGCACTTTAGCCCTTGTCAGAGCTTCATCAGAAGTAAGTTATACATAGGAGTGAAAATTAATATATACTTTTCTATTTTTCATATAAATAACTATGTAAATCGCAATGAAGGGGCTTTATTCCAGTAGCACTTAAACATCATATTCAGTGACAGAGTGGTACATTCAAAGTTTGCATCTTTGTTGTGACTGGTGCTGTTAACTCCTTATCTGTATAAGAGCAAGGGCCCTGTTTATCTGGCTGTTGATCAATGTGCTAGCTATAACAATGTAGTCATCAGGTCCTGCTTTTTTATTACAATAATATAGTATATAAGGAAACAGATGACAGTGAGAGTGTAATCTGCATGAAATGCTGTGATAGGAGGAAGGAAGAGACTGATGGTTAACATCATTCAAAATAGAAGTCTGCTGCTAAGGGCAGAAGGGCAATTAGGATTTAAAAAAGTCACAAAGAGCCAAGAGAGCAAAATGTGCTCAGAGATAGTATTAAAACAAGCTAAAAGAAAACCCAAGTATGAAGATGTGTGTGATTCCCAAGCTCAGAAAACATAGGAGAGGGGAAGGGTCAGAGATGGTAGCTACACATAAGGAAAGAGTCATGCCAAACCTAAAAATATGCAATCTATCTATCTATCTGTACAGTAGTGGAAAATTAATTTATGCACATCTTTTATTTTATTTGTGGAATTATTTCCAGCAAAAGAAAGAAGTTACATAGTAGGTTTTTGCAATGGGAAATTTGTAGTTCTAAAAGAATTGACAGACCTTCTCCCAGACTCTCATGCTGAGCTGTGAAAACTCTCACTGCAGTAAAAGTCTGTCTGCTACTTCCCAGTGCCTTCAGTGGAAAGTTTTTTCCTCTCTGTCCTGAATGATGCAGAATTAAAATGTGTCTTACTAGTTTTGTAAATATTTCTGTCATGTTTACCCTCCTTTTTTTCTTTCATATTTAGTTACACTTTGGTAACTAGGAAAGTGAACTGGTCCCAGAACCCTTTTCAGCCACAACTTAGGCTACATTAGCAAAGATAATAACAAGTATTAAATGCACTTAGCAATACAAAGAAAAAAATATTGACATAAAAGGCATTGACCATGTGCAACACATAGCCAATGTGTGACAGTGACCAAGTAAAATATTAAGCAACATTTACTAGAATGTATACATTAATAATGCTTAACTCTACTAAGTTGTTGAGGCAGTGCTGTGTTTAAATGGACGTCTGACTGTCTGTGTGCACGTGTGTGCATTTAGACATTTAAGTACATTTGATTTCCTTTTCTTAATGTTTTTAATGCAAAAGCACATTGTAAATATACGTTAAAGTAAATTCAGCTGTATGTTATGGTTTCCATCAATGATCACATTTCCTTTGTGGACTACAAAATACTCATATACTCTAACAATGTAAGGACTGACTCAAAGTCAGTGTGGAATTTCTTACCATGGATCTGTGTGTACCAGATATGCATCCCCCTTCTGGAAGGGTATCAAAAAAAGCATAAAAGACCTTTTTATGAACAGTATCAGTGTACCTAGTTGGTAGGGTTGCACCTACCTGCCTCTCTTTGTGCGTGTGTGTATAGGGAGGCTTGAAAATAGTAAATGTGTTGGTATTTTACAAGAAAAAAAATATTTTCTGACTTTTCTCTAAATGTCACAGAAATCTTTGATACTTCATTTAAGTTTATTGTAACACTCCCCTTTCATAGCAAAACAAAGCAATTTACATCAGTCAAGAGTTTAAAGGCAATTTTCAGTTCTTTTGACAAATTTACATAAGCAGCAACACAATATTGACATGCTAAACTTTAAATGTTGGTTATTTATGATAGTTTATATGTTAAGTTCTCTTCCTCTCTGCAGTAAAAGCAGTGGAAAACAGTTCCACAGCTTTCTATCTATTTTATATCACCTGCTGTGTTCCTAACATTAGCTGGATTAATTGCTCATCTAAGATTGACAGCAGTACCTGACAGGGTAAACTACAGGTTTAATTGTATCTATGATATGTCATACAGATGGAAATGAATTCCTCTGCAATGTATATGAGAAGGTGACCTTAAAAAATAGGTGACTTTCCCTTCCTTTAAATCTAATGCAAGGAAATAAAAAAAGTTTTAAACAGTACAAGCAGGTTCCTGGTACCTACACAGTGCTGGAGCCATATTGTAGGGAGAAAAGAAACCTAAAGATTGAGTTAAACTGTAGGAAAGGGTGGAGTTTTCCTTTAATTACAAGCCATGTAAAGTAGCATGTCTTCTTATCAAGATGAGTTTTTATTATAAAAATTAAACACAGTTCTTTCAGTAAGGCTGATACACTTATCATATCCACTGCATTTATATTGTTTAGCTTGACCACCTTTCACCTACAGAATATTATTTCCTTTGTCTACCATAGATTGTGCACTCGCTGCACAAATTACCTTCCAATCAGTACACAAAAAATAATACTTTAGTTCATGAAGGTTTAGCAGGAAATAATTATGAAAATATTTCAAATTATAATTGCTGAAAACAGCCACATTTATGATCATGTTTTACTACAGCAATACAGTTTTTTGCATTGAAAGCAATTATCTATTAAACTTGTTCATTCACAGTTTAGTTATTGTCATTTATTTAAATTTATTAAATGGGATAGAGCAGGAGAAACTTTTCATAGATATGATGTAGGTGAGACGTTGTAGGAAGTGGGACAAGTGTAATTTGTTAGATTTGAATAACGGTGATAAGGAATAAGAGAGAGAGATTAGGGAAGGAGTAAAAATGAAAGAACAGTGGGAATAACAATTCTGTGATACTGCTACTGTTCTGTTGTAGGATAGTATGTCTGCCATATGCTAATCCCAGGTTATCCTTGGATTGATGAAGCAAGCAGTGGCAGGTAGCTTTCATCTGCATGACCTGTTTCGGGTGGTTTTTTGAACACTAGTTATAGGCAAGTTCATAGGTGTGTACTAGGCTAATGGAGCTGGAGCCTTTACAAGCCTAGCCCATAGAAATTTCCTGGCATTGTGTCGCCTGACGTTAGTTCCCAGTGCCTCTAGCAAATAGAGCCACTGGAGTGATTAATGGGGTGAACTTTCTATTTCCCATCCACTCATCAAGATTTCTCTTGAAGAGGGCTAGTGAGGTGCTTTGCTTGACATGTATGGGAAGTCTATTCCAGAGCATGGGCAGTCTCTGGGTTATGAACCTGTCCCTCCAGCATGTTTTGTTGATTGTGATAATGAGGTTGAGGTCTCTGGAGCATGTGGTGTGGATTGATTGGGATTTCTTTAAATGTAGCATTTCTGAGCTGGGTCAGACATGGCACTGAAGTCAAGCAGAGATCACCTCTTAGTAGATGATATGAGACTAAAAATAGGTGGAGTTTTTTTGAGTCTGTCCATTTACGACATGTGTTTAAAGCCTAGGATCCTCTTTGTGAGCTACTTTTGTGGCCTTTCCAGCTGTTGCATGTGTTTAGTGAGGTACATCCCAAATGGGGCATTATACTCAACTATTGGCCTAATCAGGGAAGAGTAGACCGAGAGATGATGACCTCTTTCTTCCTGGATGTAAAACTCTTGGAAATGAGATGTGCCACATAGAAGGACTTTCTGACCACAGTGGCAATGTGTCCTCAGATCTCTTATAACACCTTTAGTGTTCAGTGGGCTCCCATCAATGTGGTAATTAGTGGGAACTGAATTTTTCCCAAAGGGGATGAAAACACATTGTTTGGCATTAAGCTTAAGGCCATGGTTTCGACACCAGCCATTGGTCTCAGTGAGGCCTTTTTGTAGGATGTCTACATCACTTGGGGAATTAATAATGGCTCCCAGCTTGCAGTTGTCTACAAACTTGGTCAACCAAAGTCCCTCTGTGTTGGCCTGGACTTCTGAGAAGTAGATGCCAAACAGGAAAGGACCCAGGACTGATGCCTGTGGGACTCCACTCATGACTGGTCAGCAATCTGACTTGGAGTCCACTACTTTCACAATGTGGGCTCTATCTGTGAGCCAATTTGCAGCCCACCTAGTGATATAGGGGTTGATGCCTAGTTTGGTGAGTTTATCAATAATTCCTAAGTGGGGAATGGTATACCTTGGCCAGATCAAGGTAGGCTTTATGCCTTGCCCTCATCCACAGCTCTTGAAGCCAGGTTGACCAGGCATGATTTACCTTTCACAAAACCAAATTGCATGGGATCTAGAGTTTGGAGATTCCTTATATCCTTGTTAATTAGGTCCATGATGATGCGTTCCATAGCTTTACATATCAGACTTGTCAGGCTAATGGGGCGATAATTCCCAGGGTCTGTAGTTGCTCCCCCTTTATGGAGAGGGATGACTGTAGCAGTGTGTCATTCAGTAGGGACAAAGTCTGAGGTGAGGCTGTGATTGAACAGGGCACACAGATGTGGTGCCAGTTTACTTTATAGTTCATGTAGAACACATCCAGGGATATTGTCGGGTCCCATGGAAGCTGTATTCTTGACCTTGGACAATGCAGTTTTAACCTCTGCTGCAATAATGCTGGGTGCCTGGCATTCCTCTGGTATTGTGATTGATCCTTTAGGGGAGGAGAGAGGGGTAAAGTTGGCACTGAATCTGTCGGCCAGTATGTTGGCAATATCTGTTGGCTCAGTATAGGAGGTACCACTGTGCAGTAACTCAGAGCAAACCTGGGTGTTGCTGTGGAGATTTTTGATATAACTATAGAAGGCTTTGTTGTTGTTTTTAGTGTCTGCTGCAATTATGCCTTCATAGCTGTCTTTAGAGGTTTTGGTGAGGGATCTCAACTTTTTGTTGTGGTTAATAAGGGAGTTTTTCCAGTCTTGGGACTTCACCTTTTTCTGCAACAGTTTCTTCCTTCTGTTGTAGAGTTTATTAATGGCAGGGGACCACCAGATTGGCTTCCTGTTTTGGAAGAGAGTGTCTTGGTTCTGTTGGGTATTGCTAGTTCCATGCATTTATGTATGTGTTCATACAGTGCATTGGTGTATGATTCGGCAGTCATGCATTTATTTTCCATTGACATGGGTGCCGTGAAGTTAGCCACCTCTGTTTTTAGGAGCCCAAAGTTAGATTTGGAGAAGTTTTTCATGGTGGTTACCTTTGTGGGGAGTGTGGGGGAGATGTGGATTTCCATGGTGATTAGTTTGTGGTCAGATCTAACCAGAGAGGAATTGACTATTGGTTTAGAGCAATGGTTGCCCATGTTAGTAGTAACCAGGTCAAGGATGTTGCTTCCTCTTGTGGGGGTAAGAATGAGTTGGTCCAGGGCATTGGAATTGATGAATTCCAGGAAGCGTTGGGCTAGTGTATTGGTGCATGAGTAGTTTTCCCAGTTGATGGGGGGGTAGTTGAACTCACCTACTATGAGAGTGTTGGGTTGGACCCTAATAGTTTTCATGGTGCTTAGGAATGTGGAGTGAGAGTCTTTGAACATGGTTTGGGACCTATAGCAGGCTATGACCTGAATCGCCATATTACACAATGTTAGTTGTACCTGAAGTATCTCAGATGCATTATGCTGGGCTACTAGTCTGGAGGTGTGCACATCCTTTATGAATATGGAGACACCATTGCCTTTGGAGCTTCGGTCCATTTTCTGGGTCTGAAAGGTGTGGAATGAGTTATAGCCTGGTAGCGCAGGGGTGCTTTCTACTGATTTAAACCAGGTCTCCGTTACAGCACAAATGTCAATGTTCTCCATTTTGAGGAGTGCTTTGAGCAAGTGCATCATGAGATTTAGACTTCTAGTGCTGAGCAGCATGACCCTCAGACTGCATTTATTTATAGCTGTTATGGTGGTAATTTGGTCTTTGGAACATCACCTAAAAAAGTCTTTGGAACATCACCTACAAAAGTCACTATAGAGGTGGCAAGAGCGTTAGCCAGTATCTGGAAACCCAGGGACGACAGATGCAGGCCATATCTGGCAAAGTAACAAGGTCTGTCAGTCATGTCATCCCAGGGAGACAGATACTGGATCCCCTTAGAATGGAACCAGAAACTTAGCCAATTGTTGAAGTCAATCATTTTCTGCTTGTGTTGTGGTATCATTCTGGGAAATGGTAGGATGCTGCTCAGGGCTAGGGTCATACCTGCCTGGGCCCCATAATCGGAGAGCTCCTCCATGTCTCTTTTCATGTAGTCCAGGGAGGTGCATCTCAGGTTATTCCACCCATCCACAGTGACAGAGTCATACTTGTACTTGTTGTGGAGTAACCTGAGTGCGTTTGTTATGTGTTAGATTCTGGCACCTGAGATAGCTGACTGTTACCTTCTCCTTATTCAACCTAGTGAATGGGTCATCAGTGTGCCTCAGTATCGAGTCACCTATGATTAGTGTATTGGGCAAGCTGTTTTGCCTTAGGGGCTTAGGTTGAGGGGCACATTGTGTAGGTGAGCTGTGTATCTTGTGGTTTGTGCTGTGTTGTGGTGGTCAAATGCATTTCTGCCTTGGAGGTCTCTGCTGTTTGGGCAGATTTCTATTGAGAGCCTCCATGAAGGTGGGTGTGTGGTTTGTGTTTTTATGTGAGAGCTGTGATGGTGGGTGTTCTGGAGGGCTATGTGTTGCATGTGGTGTGGTGTAGGTGTTGACCTTCTCCTCTTGAGCAGCTATTCCGGTCTCGGCTTGAGAGTGCATGGCTTCCAATTTGGATATATAAGTGCATCTCTCACAAGTCTGAGTGTTAGGAGGGTAGAGGAGATGGTTGTCTGTGTACATGAGGCAGTTTCTACAATGCCTCAAAATGCCCAAGTTCACAAGGTTAATAGGAGTAAGCACAGGGAACTGACCTTTAGACATGCCAGGAGGGATGGTCATTATTATTAAGTACTGGAGCTGTTTCCTTATATATTCCTTTTACAGGAAAAATGTCACTCAAGGTGTCTGAGTCTGTACAGAGCACTGCCAAACACTTGAGGGGAAACTAATACGTAGAACCTTAAAATTTAAGGATGAAGTATTTAGGCAGATATTCTGAAGTTAGAAAGAAATCAAGCAGTACTTACTGAAAAATAAAGAATTAGCTTGTCAAGAATGATGAAAAGAGGGGAGTCGCATGAATGTCTACTGCCTGGCTACTACTAATGCTGGTCTCAGCACAGCTTCACTCTGGTACACAATACTCCTTTGCTTCTCTCACCAGAAGCAAAATGTTAGCACCATTCCCAAGAAGAGAAGCAGCTCATGGCCTGTTTGGTGATCCACAGTCTTGTCCCAGATAATGCAAGGGTCTGCAGACTTGTAGCCTTTCTCTGGTAGATGCCTCGAATAGCAACCAGACCAATCAGGTATGTTAAGCACAGACACTTACTTTCCAACTAGAAAGAGTCAGGAATCAATGCAGTCTGCTCCTACTCTAACCAGGATCAGAATATAAGCACAGATTCTAAGCTGTCACCTATAAAGAAGTTATTAAGCTTTCTGGTGATCAGCAGTCTCAGGAAATAATATAACTGCACTCCTTCTCTCACAAGGAGAAAAACAAAAGCACTAATCCCAAGATGACTACTGAGAGGCAGAATGTGGGATTTCCAATAACTGCTGGTCTTGCAATAGATGCTTAAAGGGAAGATGAAAAAATGGTTTATCCTAAACACTGTAGTGTGCACTAGAGGAGTTAGATGTGAAAGTAGGTAACAAGTTTTAGCTGTCTAAAAGTTGTTTTAGTGGAGAGTCACTATTTTTAAAAAAGCAAGAAAGATTGAAATGGGGTAGTTACTTTTGTATTCTCGTACTATGGAATACAGTAGGATGGCCAATAAATTTAAGTAGTTGAAGGAAAGTGATTTCACAAAATGATAATTTTGTGGTTACTCACACTAACCAGTAAAAGCAGAGAGGAAATGAGATATATGGTCAAATTAACCTAACGGGCAGGCAACTAGAAAGACACTGGCATTTAAGAACACAACATTAACTGTGTGGGAGGGTGGGAAAATGTGTCTCTTTGTCAGGAGGATCCTTGCCAAACTTTTGGTCAAGTGATTGAAAAGCTGTGTTTGATACAATTTTTGTCTGACAGCACATAATACAAGGATGAAAGGAGGGAAGGTTGGATCTGAGGTGACTATCTTTTGCCATAACATGAATCTGCCCATGAGATATAGGAAGAAGCAACAGCTTAACAGTTTATAGAGTACGGCCCCAGAGGAAGGTTAGAGCTTTCCTGTACTCAGAGCTGTTTGGCTTTTCTAAGGGCAGGATAGTGATGCTCTCATCCAGAGGCTAGGGTGGTATATATATATATATATATATATATATATATATATATATATATATATATATATATACACACACACACACACACACACACACACACACACACACACACACACACACACACACACACACACACACACACACACACACACACACACACACACACACACACACACACACACACACACACAACCTTCCTGTTTTATTGTCTCGAAGTATGCCATCTTTTGATTACATATCTTTACCCAACATTGTTCTGATGTGTTTTCAATGCAGTTGAACGTTCACATTTCACAACTGTTTAGTTTTACTTGCAACCTGGAAGTAGGTTTTGAATTTGCTTTGTATAATCCTCTGTTTCTTAAGTGATGGCCATCTCTTCTGCAACTATTCGAGCTGACAGGTAATAGAAACAGTATTTAAAATGCAGTTGTAAAGCTCTTTAAGAAATCTCAGTTTCACAATGAAAGCTTACATCTCAGGATAAGTTCGTTACCAGAGATGTACCTACCTTACCCTTATGTATTCCACCCCTGTAGTGCAGGACTTTTAGATCAGCAAATTTGTCGATGCTAAGATTGGTGCTACATTTGTGCCTGGGTTTGACAGAGTACAACTGCATAGTTATCACTATGAGGTATATATGTGGGCTGCAGTATATTAAATTATATTCAACACCAAACAATGTTGTGCTATGACACAAATAAATTTGTAACATGCCAGGGCCTGTTGCTGTGTGGTCTGTCCATCTTTGCTATGGAGTATCCTGTCATTACTACTGTACACCATGTACTCATTATGGACTTATACTATTTTACTTTGGCTAAAGCTAAATTGGTTTTTGTTTTTCACTTGCACCCTATTTAGACTGTTGAGAGCAAACTGCAAAAAAAAAGTTATATGCTGACCTTACCTGGTGGTGGTGGAACTGTTGGTATATGCTCACTGTTATCTGAAAAGTAACAGAAACATCTTGTTAACATTTATAAAATATTAATACCTGGTTATTATCAAACTGTATTTCCTGTATAGTTGTTCACAGCTGTAGCCTGACAAGACACCTGATGAAAGATCTCAGTCGTCACCCAAACACAACACACACACACACACACACACACACACACACACACACACACACACACACACACACACACACACACACACACACACACACACACACACACACACGCGCGCGCGGCACATTATCAGCTCATTTGCATTTATATGTTAAGTTCTTAACATGTGCATATCCAGCCAAGTCAAATCAGTAATAACAGTGTCAACAAGAAAATGATGGCATTTGGGGGACCTTACAGAGAATCTTGTAATAATTTACAGATGGGCTACTTTGTTGGAGTTCAGCAATGTGACCAGTACAATGTATCTTATCGTTACAAAAGACACTTGGGACCCCCAGCCTGCAATAAACATTGGCGATAGTAATTCACACCAAAGCAGCAGTGCTGATGTCTCAAATGGTTACTGCGTTGTAATTTCTTTGGGTGGGTATCAAAGTGACAGTACACATATCTGAAAAGTAATTAAACTTGCAATTTCAATAAAATGTTACAGTTATTCCTAAAAATTTGACATAATGCCTATATAGTTATCTTAAAGGATAAAGATTATTTAAAGTGTGTCCCAAAATTATCTGGGAAATACATCCCTAATTGTTTTTCTTGTGACACTAAGTTTGAAAACGGGTAAACTACTCTATTAGCATATTGTAGGCAGAGTAAGTAAATAATTATGTGGAGCTGTGTAGTAGTGGCTAGTGGCAAAGCATCACTACTCCTGAAATGTGTCCCTTTTATTGCCATGGTAGCCTTTTTTCCCATTTGTTAATGATGGGTAATGGTTGTTTTAGGTCTCCTCATCAAAACAAAATAAATAATTTGCTCCAGCCTTCAATTCTCCAGTATGACTGCATGTCCTGATTCTTTAGAAGTGATATCCTTTTGCATGGTATTGAAGCTGGGTTTAATAGTAACCCCAGTGTTCTGCCACTCACAATCTGCCATAGCACTGAAGGTTGGTAGGACTGTCAGCTCTGCAAAGCTAAATATGAATGCTACTAAACCAGTCTGTGCCAGTTGTGATGGAAGAGCATAGTATAGATACGTACCAGGAACTGCCATGTACAGCAAGGGCACGCACAGCACCATTAATACTATATGCTAACAGCAAATCAACCCAGTTCTCCCTTGACCCATTAGTCAGATGTGGAGATACAGGCACAGCCCCTTAGATAATAATAATCATTGAAGAGGGATGCAGACCTGGGATCCATAAACCTGCATTAATACCATAGCAGAGATGTATAGCATGGTTAGTTTTTTCAGATACTCCAACTTGGAGACAGAATGGCTAGACTTTTAATATATACTGATACCTGAAGCAGCTTAGTTTTGATGAAGTTGAAACATAAGGGTGTATTTTTTTAGAAAGCTGGCTTAAAGATAAATGTTGATATGAACTAGGTATGCTTATGTGTAAGCAAATGATTTATATACTTTTGAATGGGTATTATTTTCTAAGACAAAGTGTATCGTGCTTCATGTACAATGTAAACTTCACAAACAACCTGGAAAATGAAAACAGAAAGCTGTACATTGTGGAATGTATGTTATGTAATCTGCTTTCTAAATTTGGCCTGCTTTTACTGACACAGCAAATTCAAGGAGAAAACAAAGAAGCATGTTTATTTATTTTTTAATAATTAATTAGTCCTGCCATTCTCTCTTGTATTAGGAAAATTGGGAGGGGTAACAGTATTTCTGTATGAACAGAAAGTTTCCTGGCTGCACGCCATACTAGACATGTATAAAATTCTACACCCTCAACATAAAAGCAAAGAAATGACTTAAAACACTAAAAGGGACCCTAAGAAATACTCTAATCCCAAAACAAAACATTATAAATGAAAGGTAATGATTTTTCGCTTGCAGGCAATGTGATGACTCTATAATACAGCATATAACTTAGTTATAAAGAAAAGAGCAGTCATCAGAATTTTGCTTTTGCTTTGGAAATGTATTATTAATAAAGGGCAGCAATGAATATAGCAGCTGAAACTTTAACTGGCATTCTACTAGATACAGATATCTGTCTTTAGAAAATGTATTTAGGGTGTGTAGAATTAAAAAAAAGTAGTTATTTAGATTTGTTAGCTCTGGTAAGAACACATGTTTCTGTGGAGCATTTACAGATTCAGCCTGGGTGCATAAAATAAAATTGCAACATACAATTTAACAAAAACTGGAAATAACTGAATAGGTGAAAATATTAAGATGTATAATAAATTTACAATGTAATATAATTTTATATATATATATATATATATATATATATATATATATATATATATATATATAAACAATTAGGGTAGAAATAGTTGAGGAATAATGAAAAAAATGACATCACTGGCAGAGGAAGTAAAGAATGCAGCAGAAAAAGCAGAGTATTATATCTATAATATACAGAGCACTTTTCTCAGTGAGCAACTGGCTGTTTTTGTGAGTAAAGTGTCATATGTTGAGGGGTATATTGTGGTGTCAGTTAATTCGACCCATTTTAAAATAAGTAAAATGAATGAACAGAATACTTAATGTGCTTGTGGTGTGTTGAGCAATGCATGTAGCATTATAACAGCAAGTATAAAGTGACTATAGTGCTTAGCTGTGCTTAATCTATTCTCAGTCTGTACTTGGTAATAAACTGACTTCACACAATGTGATTTAGTCTTCATGTAAGTTTCTTCAAAATATATAATCTACAAAGAAAAAAAGTGGCACAAAAATTTATGCTAGATCAGTGGGGAAGAATCAATATAATTTAAACTAATGATGGTGTCTTGGTCTTGATATACAAAAAGAGTTGAATAATAGGGTCTATGTTAGATACAAAAAATGCAATCTGTCAAACGCTCATTTGAGCGAATAAACATAATTTCGAAATTTGTATTGTGGGGGGGCCTTACCCACCTCACCCCCCGCTAAATATATATTCCTACTCTGAGGTCGCACTACAGTGAGTAAAAGGCAAATATCCCACTCTTCACTGTAGTGCAATCCCAAAATACCATTTCTGATGTTAAGATTATTCATTCATATGAGTGTTCGACAGATTGTGTTTTCGTGTATCTAAAGTAGACCCGAATAATATGGGAGTTTCCCACCATTTGGAAAAGTGCAAGGTAACATTACTTAGTGCTGCTGATACATCCATATATGGATTACTTTGGAATCTGCCTGATAAATCCTATGACAAAATTATAAAATTGTTAAAATGACTTTTAGGGCCTAAATTACAGGTATCTACAAAAACATTTTGTTATAATCTTTGCAGCCAGAGGCCCAATGAAACGATGATACAGTTTGTTGTTTAATTGAAGCATGGTATTATGAACTGTGAATTTGATTTGAGTTTGGATAAAGCACTCAGAGATGAATTCATGAGTGACATCATCAACAAATCTTTCCAGAGAAGACTAATTTTTGAATTCAATTTAACATTTCCAAGGAAATTCAAGACTGTAGTAATCATAGGATGCTTAATAGTTGAAGCAGCATGACTCGTGGGTTGGTGCTGCATGTCAAACTGAAATACAAGCAAATGTTGCAAATGCTAAAAAAAAGTTTTGTAGTCAATGTAATGACAAAAGGGCGGCCACGGTGGTGCAGTGGTTAGCATTGCCGCCTCACAGCAAGAGGTTCTCCGGTTCGATCCTCGGCTGGGGTGCCTTCTGTGCGGAGTCTGCATGTCCTCCCTGTGGTCGCGTGGGTTCCCTCCGGGTGCTCCGGTTTCCTCCCACATCCCAAAGACATGCTGCAGGTGGATTGGACACTCTAAATTGGCCCTAGGTGTGCATGTGAGTGTGCCTTCTGTGGAAGGTTGGGCGCCGGGCTGGCAACTCGACACCGTAAAACTCCACTGCCATTCAATGTGCGGACAGGTGATCCGCTGTGGCGACCCCTAACCGGGATAAAGCCGAAAGAAGAAGAAGTCAATGTAATGACAAAAATCACTCTGCACAGGTCTGTAATTATAAAGAGACTAAATGCCACACGTATGGAAAAGTCAAGATATAAAGCAAACTTATCATGGTAAAGCCTAGTTTCAAAGCAAGAGTAAAAATGTTAATTATCACCACAAAACTGCTAAATATATATGCAATGTATATGGAAAGACAAGCATGTTAAACTATGACAATAAGAACTGTCTAAAGGCTTTGAGTTTGCAATTACTGTAAATATGTGTAACAGAAATGTGATTTTAAGATTCCATGTATCCCGTAATGCATTGTATTTAGTTTAGCAGTTGGTAGTGTGCTTGTGATGAGTAAACAAGCTGTTGACATCATTCTTACTGCACTGACAATTTGCATGATTATAGATTCGTACAGTAGGTGCATACTAGGCTAACAACCACCTGGGCCTTTATAAGCCTAGCCATACAACCTAAATGTATTTCGTGAGTTAGTATGCTTTAGACATTGTTTTAAGGAATGTATGTTGGTTAGGGCATGATGTAAATGCTACCTTTGTCTATCAGAGACATAGGTGTCAGGTCAGAGGCAATTTTCTGATTTCTCATGCACTGGTTCAGGATGGGCTTGAATAGTTTAGGGAAGGGCTCACATGGAAGGGAAACCTGTTCCAGAGAATGTGGATTCTCTGAAATACATATTTGTCCCTCAACATGTCCTATTTAAGTTGCAAGCTAAGTTAAATCCTTAGACATAGTAGTTCTGGTGCTGTCCTTTTTGTCGATATGTAACAGGTCCATCACAGCAGGATACGAGTATGCCTTATATGCAAGGCATAAATTGCCTCTCGGCAATCTGTAGGAAACAGGGTATAGACAGAGGGTTTTGAGGTGATCTGCATAGGACATTGGGTTTAAAACCTGTGTTCTTTTAGTGACAAACCTCTGTGGATGTTCCATTTGTTGCATATACCTGGTCAGGTACACAAAGAATGGGTGTTATACTCAGTGATGGGTCTGATGAGAGCTGAGTACAGTGGCACAATGGCTTCCCTGGATCAAAATGCCATGCTCTTATTTATAAGTTGAGTGACATATAATATTTTCTTACTACCTAAGAAACATATTGGTTGAAAGCCAAGTTGCTGTCTACATGAGTCAAGAGATCTCTGACTACTGTGTCTACTTTTAGGGGTGTTTTATCAATGAGGTAGTTTCGTCTGGGTAGCTGACTTCCCAAAAATTACTATTTTGCATTTCTTGGAATTGAGTTTTAAGCTGTGGCTTTGACACAAGTCATATGTCTTTGCTAGACCTTCTTGTAAGATGTTATTATCTTGAGGGGTTTCTATGATTGCTCCTAGCTTACAATCATCTACAAATTTGATAAGCCAGATGTCCTTGACATTGGTCTTGACCTCCGAAAAATAGATGCTAAAGAGGAGCAGACTGAGCACAGAGCCCTGTGGGACTCTACTGGTGACTGACTTCTTTGTGGATGTGGTCCCTCCAGTCCTAACTTCCTGGTTCTTGTCTGTGAGCTATCTTTCTGTTCTGTGTGTTGCATAGGGGTTTATGCCTAATTTTGTGAGTTGTTTTACAATGCCTGAATGGGGTATTGTATCAAATGTCATCATCCATTTCCTTGGAGACCTTCTCAAAGAAATCCACCTGGTTCAGTAAGCATGACCTGCCTCTGACAAAACCAAATTAGGTTGGGCCCAGTGTCTAATGGTTTCCTATGTCATTGTTCATCATTTCCATGATAATTCTTTCCATGGTTTTGCATATGAGACTAGTCAGACTAATGGGTCTGCAATTCTGGGATGGATTGATCCATTGATGGTTTGCCCTTGTACAAAGGGGTGACCACCACAGTCTTCCATTTGTGTGGCATAAAGCCTGTGCAGAAGCTATGGTTGAATAATACCAGTGGCCCTGATAGGTCATACTTCAGGCTATTTAGGAGGTATCCTGGAATATTATCAGGGCCCATTAAAGCTATATTCCTGGACATAGAGACCACATTTAAGACCTGCTCCTTACTGATAGTTGAAGGGGTTATATTTTCCTGGAGTGGCTGGGGATGTGGGGTAAAGCTTGAACTCAATTTGTGAGTCAGAAGATTTGCTATATCTACTTGTTCCATGAATGTGGCTGAGTTTACCAGCAGTTCAGCACACTGTTTCATGTTGCCTTTTAGGTTTCAGACATAGCTAAAGAAGACCTTATGGTTGTCCTTGGTCTTGGACACTACCTTTACCTCAAAATTTGATTTGTTGGACTTAATTAGTCCTCTTAGTTGTCAATTCAATTTGATGAGAGAGTTTTTATCTTTTGATGGTGTTACACTATCTAATTTTAGGCATGACTGTTTCTTTTGTTGTGCAACCTGTTTAAGTTTAGATTCTACCAGAGTGGTTTATTTTTTGAGTTAGTTTGGGGTTTACTTCTGGTAGGCACAGCAGCCTCTAAGCAGTCATTGGCATGGTTGTACAGAGCACCTGTGAATAAATCTGCATAAGCTGTGATGGTTATCTGGGTTTGGAGATGCTTGAATTTTTTTTGGTTATCGTTTAATAAATGGTAGTTTGCCTTGAAGTAGTTTTTAACTGTCACAAGGTTTGTTGGGGTTACAGAACTGATTCTTATTTCAAAGGATAATGTGTTATGGTGCAACATGACATTTCGGGGGTGGGGGGAGTTGTGATGAATGCACATTTCTGTCATATTTTTGAGTACCAAGTGCAATATGTTTGCACCTCTCTTAGGCAAATACACTAACTGGTCCAGGGTGTTTTTATTTATAAAGTCTAGGAATCTCTGGACATGCAAATTCGGGTTATGTAGGATTCCCTGTTTATAGAGGGATAACTAAAGTCTTCCATGAGTATGGCTGAATAGCGAGTGTCTCCAATAGGTCTAAGTATGCATTATGGGTTTCATGGGACATACACAGTGATCTATAGCCTGTTGGAAAATGGTATGGAGTTTGTCTTTGATAATCTTGATTTGGAGGAACTCCAGTGCATCTTCCAGTTTAATCTGCATAGAGGTGTGCTTGTTAATAATGTTGACTGAGACACCTCCACCTTTAGTCCCTGTCTGTGCAATTACTGGTCTAAATGTGTGGAAGGCACTGAAGCCTATAACTGTTAAGGTACTCTCTGTAGCTTTAAAAAATGTCTCTGTAACTGCACAGATGTCCACATTCTCAAAAGTGAGGACAGCCTGGAGGAAGTGAAGCTTCTTGTTCAGACGCCTGGCATTGAGCAGTAGCACCTTTAGATTTCAATGAGTAGACTTTGCTATGTTGCAAGGATTGTCAATTTGGCACTGATTAAAAAAGGCTGTGTGGGGGAGGACAATATATAAGCCAATATCTGAAAGCCTTGAGGGGACAGGTGTAGACTATCCTTGACAAAGCAACATGATTTGTTAACCATGGCCTCCCAGGCTGACAAATATTGTATCCCTCTAGAATAACACCAAAATCTAAGACAGCTATTGAAGCCAGTCACCTTTTGTTCCTATTGTGGCACCATCCTTGGTAAAGGTAAAATGCTGCTTAATGCTAGGCACATACCTGCCTGTGATACATAGTCTGAAAGCTCCATAATGTTTATCTTCAGATAGTCTATGGAGGTATTTTTCAGATCAATTACACCTACATTGACTATGACTGAATTATACTGATGTTTGTGGTGCAGTGACTTGAGTACATGTGTAACCTGGCAGATCCTGGTCCCTAATAGGTAACTGACTATAGTTTTTTTTTCCTTGTTCAGCCTTGTGAATGGGGCATCAGTATGTCATACAATGGAGTCTGGGTAGTTGAGGCTGCACTGGGTGTAAGATGTTTCTGGTGAGTGCTTTTGGGTTTGCTGAGGATAAGTTTTGCAGGTGGAATGCCTGGGAGGTCTTTCAGGTCTGACAAGAATGCATTTAACATAAATAGCATTTTTAATAAACATAATTTAAATAGCATTTAGCATACTAAATCTAGAGTACTTGATAATAGTTTTCAGTCTTACTCACAAACACTGACTAATCTGCAATGTATGTACTGTACCTGTGTACTATGTATGTATTCTACCAGATCTACCTGAAATGATTGACAAGCTAAAAGCACGACAACAAAAACACCGACACGAAAAGAACTAAAGTTGAAATACCCAAAAGTGTAAATGCCCGACAAACCACAATCACGAAACTCAACAAAACAAAACAAATCCATTTCCGAAAAACACACACACAACACAAAAACACCAAAAACCTTACAAACTTACACTAAATGTTACATACACAACTATCTATGCACTAACCTTGACCCAAACTATCGCACACTTACCTTACCTGCACCCTAACCCTAAAGTCCGTCACTATCGCACACTTACCTTACCTGCACCCTAACCCTAAAGTCCATCACTAATGCACACTTACCTTACCCGCACCCTAACCATAAAGTCTGTCACTAATGCACACTTACCTTACCCGCACCCTAACCCTAAAGTCCATCACTATTGCATACCTACACAGTCATGCTTATTTTGCATGTCGGTGTTTTCAGCATCGGGATTCTGGACTGTCAATCATTTATGTTGTCGGTCTTCCGGTGTCAGTCTCTTGTTGTAGGCATTTACAACTTTCGTTCTTTTCAGGTAGATCCATTCTACCTATGTTCCAAATTTCAGCTGTACACCACAAATCTATTAATTACCTTTATTTTTAAATTAATATTTTTGTTTGTTCTTTCCTCTGTAATTGATGATGTGCTGCATACCACTGTAAAAACATGTCTTTTGTAATATGTGTGTATACTGATCATGTCTAAATAAATAAATGTATCTGTAATTTTTCTATGTGGAGCTTTTCTCCCTGGGCCTCTGCTGAAAAAGGGTCTTTTTGGCTCAGTCAGACACCCCTGGTTAACAAATGTAAAATAAAATAAATAAAAATGTAAGCTCCGCAGTATAGAAGGTCTATGTGTGGGGTGCATGTTATGTGTG
Organism: Protopterus annectens; assembly: GCF_019279795.1. Classification (NCBI taxonomy): domain Eukaryota; kingdom Metazoa; phylum Chordata; order Ceratodontiformes; family Protopteridae; genus Protopterus; species Protopterus annectens. Next base: position 1,134,397,895 of record NC_056743.1, read on the forward strand.
GTGGGTATAGCATGCATGTTTCTGAAACCTGGATTGTTATTATGAGTGTTCGTACATAAGGGTTTTGCCTCCAGAGACATTGGGTATATACATATCTCACATACTGCATTTGTTTAATTGAGGATTAAATGGTTGTCAGTGAACATTAGACAATTGTTACATTACCTCAATATATCCATATCCACCAAACTGGTGGTGTATAAATTATGAAAGTGCATATCCATGATGTCAGGTCCTTTATTAGGTGAACTACAAGGGTGTGGTGCACTAGGGTTTAATAGTGGGTTCACTAAGGGTGCTTTTGGGGCTATAGACTAGGCTAGGCTGTATATTACTAAATTCAAGGGGCAATGCTCCTCAATGTGCAGACTATCTACTCTATACTACTCAAAGTTCCAAGCAGCTGTTTTAAACTCACCGAGTTACTGGTACCATTTCAGAAGTAATTTTTTAGTGAAGATTGGGTTCCTATGTGTTTGCATCTATTACTAACCACCAATGCACAATGAGCAATGGTGCACAAACATACCAAATTTAAGCAGGCACTTAAAACACAGGAAACTGTCTTCTAAGCCCTCTGGCCATTAAAACAACTACACCTACAGATTTCTTGTGTTTCCCAGCTCAGATAGAACAGGCCACAATACGACATACATACTGCTACAAGATGGACTATCCCAGTCCTCTTAATGTAAAAACACAAAAAGGATTGTTTGAAAGTGTAATGCTACACAAAGCAACATAAACAAACTACCTGGACAAGGCACTTTCAAGTATTAGAGATCTTTAAAATGATTTAAAGTGCAAAATCAACAAACAAATCAAAAATAATGCAGTAGCCCTCTAAACAGTTAACTGAAGTACAAAATGATAAAATAAATCTCTCATCTGCCAAGGACGGAGCAGGATTAACTCAGGACTCTCTCAGAGTGTGGCAAGAGCACCAAACAGATGGGAGCTCTGGGAAAATAAGCAGAAGACAATTTGTAGTAAAGGAGGTTTACTCAAGAGTGATGCTGATTTGCTGGGTGGGAACTCGGTATTATGGATCAATGGAAAACAATGGGTGATAGCCTACACAACAGACAATAGCAATAAAAAAAGGAGGGAGCGACTTTGGAAGTCAGATTAATATAAGGGGCAGAAGCAAGAGGCACAGACTTTTAAAACCACAACAGGAAATTGGTGAAAGGGGTAACAATTCGAAATACTGGGACCCACTATAGTGGGTCCCAAAAACAATGATTGACTGGCAAAAAAACTGACTCACATATACTGTCTGAGATGGTTACTTCTTGGAATATTCTCCAACATATGTCAATTTCGGAGTTGGTATATATAAGTCTGAGCAGTGGCAGGGCTCCCTCCATATCACTGGGTGCAGGAAGATTGCCATTTGCAAAAAAGAAGCTTAAATAAAATCCAAAAAGAATAAAGCTAGTGCTTAGCCAAATCCCAGTTCAGCATAGAAATAAATCAGCAAACCAAAAACGTCACTGGGAACTGCTGCTGTACAGATGCTGTAAAATGTTTATTAAAACACAAAACAAACCAAAAAGTATCAAAGTGAGCGCTTTCGGGCTAGGCCCTTCTTCAGACAAAGTGCTTCTCACAAACATCACATTTTAAAATAAACATACACCAATCACTCTTCAGTAAAAACCCCACCCTGTTTTGATTGTTAGCTGAAACTAACAAGTCATCATTAAAAACACATTGCCACTACTCTTACTTAATAAAAGTACGCCTACTTTTAAGTGTTGGCTTCAGAGGCACCATATCATTCAGCCCAGGTTGAATATGGGCTGTTAAATCTAAAATCCACTTTGATTCTATGGTTTCTGTCTTTAACCTAATGTCACCCCCTCTCTTATTAATGAATACATTGGCTATCACCCTCAATTTAAATCTATGTGTGGGATTATCCTTTACATGATTATATAGCGCATTGTGCTCATCACAGTTCCTAATTGACGAAATGTGCTGTAGTATCCTGACCTTAAGCATGTTGTTGGTTATACCAACATAATATCCTGAGCATGACGTGCAATCAGCCAAATACACCACATTAATGGTCCTACAGGTAGCTCTCCCTTTGAAATAAAACTCTTCCCTGTGGAAGGATGTACAAACACTGTCTCCCTATTAATATGTTCACAAGCCTTACAGCCCCCACATGGGACAGTACCCAGTGACCTAGGTAGGCATGTGACCTCATTGTTTCCCCTATCGTGACAGAGTATATCCTTCAGGTTCTTATTCCTCTTATAACTAAATTGTGGAAAGTCCCCTACTATATCACTCAAGTTTCTGTCACTAGTGATAATGTTCCAATTCCTCTTGATGATGTCACACACCCCTTTGACATTACTGCCATATGTTAGTGTTATCCTAGGTATAGTTTCCTTCTTCCTACCTTTAACCCGGTGACCATTGTGATCACTATAATTACTTCCAAGGCTCGTCGTAACATCAAGCCATGGTCTATATTTACCTTGCCTGTTCGCAGTACCTCTTGCTACTGCTATTTCCACTAGCTCACATCTATACCCTCTTTCTTGGAAACATTCTTTCAAGTCATCTATCTCTCTCTCAAAATGTTCATCCTGTCGACTGATCCTAGAGATCCTGCCAACCTGCCCCTCCACTATGTTGGAAAAGGTATATCTAGGGTGCATGCTGTCAAATGAGAGCAAAGAATTCTTCCAACTCTCTTTTCGATATAATCTGGAACTAAAGCCTACGGGTGTAAGTTCTACTGTGACATCCATATGGTTGGAGTGCACACTTAGACCTTACGTAGATCGTATGAACAATGTTCTGAAGGACACTGCACATTTCCTTAGAGTTTTGGGTGAAATGAATAGGGAAGGTAGCCAGGAGGGCACTATGTTGGTAAGCCTAGATGTAAATAGTTTGTTCACAGTAATAGGCAATGAGTATGGCATAGCAGCCTGTGTAGGGATTCTGAAGGATGTGGGTGTCGTAGAGAAAGAACTTTTTCTCATAGAAGAGTCACTGAAACTGGTCTTGGAGAATAACATCTTCTTGAGCAATGGATCAGTGTTTAGGCAAGTACAGGGGGTAGCCATGGGTACACCCTGTGCAAATTCCTATGCCAACCTAGTTCTCTCCTTCTGGGAAAAGAAACATGTTTTAAACCACAGAGATTGGAGTCCGCATATAGGGGTTTATCTACGTTTTGTAGACGATATCTTTATTGCCTGGAAGGGGGGTGAACAAAGGCTAAATACTTTTATGGAATATTTACACTCTACTACATCCTTCTTGAAGTTTGATATCAAGAGCTCATGTGAGGCTCTGGACTTCTTGGATGTCACAGTAGAACTTACACCCATAGGCTTTAGTTCCAGATTATATCGAAAAGAGAGTTGGAAGAATTCTTTGCTCTCATTTGACAGCATGCACCCTAGATATACCTTTTCCAACATAGTGGAGGGGCAGGTTGGCAGGATCTCTAGGATCAGTCGACAGGATGAACATTTTGAGAGAGAGATAGATGACTTGAAAGAATGTTTCCAAGAAAGAGGGTATAGATGTGAGCTAGTGGAAACAGCAGTAGCAAGAGGTACAGCGAACAGGCAAGGTAAATATAGACCATGGCTTGATGTTACGACGAGCCTAGGAAGTAATTATAGTGATCACAATGGTCACCGGATTAAAGGTAGGAAGAAGGAAACTATACCTAGGATAACACTAACATATGGCAGTAATGTCAAAGGGGTGTGTGACATCATCAAGAGGAATTGGAACATTATCACTAGTGACAGAAACTTGAGTGATATAGTAGGGGACTTTCCACAATTTAGTTATAAGAGGAATAAGAACCTGAAGGATATACTCTGTCACGATAGGGGAAACAATGAGGTCACATGCCTACCTAGGTCGCTGGGTACTGTCCCATGTGGGGGCTGTAAGGCTTGTGAACATATTAATAGGGAGACAGTGTTTGTACATCCTTCCACAGGGAAGAGTTTTTATTTCAAAGGGAGAGCTACCTGTAGGACCATTAATGTGGTGTATTTGGCTGATTGCACGTCATGCTCAGGATATTATGTTGGTATAACCAACAACATGCTTAAGGTCAGGATACTACAGCACATTTCGTCAATTAGGAACTGTGATGAGCACAATGCGCTATATAATCATGTAAAGGATAATCCCACACATAGATTTAAATTTAGGGTGATAGCCAATGTATTCATTAATAAGAGAGGGGGTGACATTAGGTTAAAGACAGAAACCATAGAATCAAAGTGGATTTTAGATTTAACAGCCCATATTCAACCTGGGCTGAATGATATGGTGCCTCTGAAGCCAACACTTAAAAGTAGGCGTACTTTTTATTAAGTAAGAGTAGTGGCAATGTGTTTTTAATGATGACTTGTTAGTTTCAGCTAACAATCAAAACAGGGTGGGTTTTTTTACTGAAGAGTGATTGGTGTATGTTTATTTTAAAATGTGATGTTTGTGAGAAGCACTTTGTCTGAAGAAGGGCCTAGCCCGAAAGCGCTCACTTTGATACTTTTTGGTTTGTTTTGTGTTTTAATAAACATTTTACAGCATCTGTACAGCAGCAGTTCCCAGTGACGTTTTTGGATTGCAAGCTTAAATAAAAGCAATCTTTGAACGTCACTCTTTCTGGAGTTTTGGTCTTTTTTCCACTTATCAGCACTCAGCATGTTGAGTGCTGACATTTCAATAGGGAGCCAGTGGAATGGTTTATTCAAGCTGCAAGAAACAGGCTAGCTAGTGAGGCATCCAATCAAATAAAGCCAGTAATAGAGTTCTAGCCTTATGAGCTACAGGTCAATGAACCAAGTAGGTTAGAATTACAGAAACAGCTTAATATCTCAGTGGGCTTTGGGCCAGACAGAAAGAACAGGGGAACAAAAAAGCACCATTTTTACTTCAAATACCGGCATACCATGACAGTATTTGTAATGCTTAAAGATGACTGGTTAACAAAAGGTGTGCATTATGACAGAAGTCAACACTGAATTAAGTACTTAAATGAAAAATAATTGTTTTATATAACTTTATTCTAAATAATAAAAATGAACATGAAAATAGATACAAGTTAAGTAGTATATTGTCATACCTTAAAGAACATTTTATACATTGCTGCCTAAGTAGTGTATATCGAGTGCTACTCTGTACACAACAGAGTGTGTCAGAGCTTGCTTTGTAAAGCTTTTGTTTGTTAAAAAAGGGACTAACTTTATCTTGGAAGAACTGGGTGCAGAAAGTTGTTAAACAATAACAAAGCAAATAGGTGAGAATAAGTGTGTGCATATGTTAAAATCTGTGCAAGAAAGGCTTGATTTGCATGAGAAAATGTTTCATGTGGAACTTGAAACTCTACAACATATTAAAGCTGTCACCTCTGTGTATGAATGAAGTATTTGAAAGATTTAGGAAGGATGATATCATTAGTCCAGGGAAATGTAGCAGATGAGCAACTCTGATTCTTCCTGATGTGAAAAGGGTAATTACATTTGTATTAGTGGTGATTTTAAACAGATTATAAATTAAGCTGCAAGCACTGATACTAGCCTCACACATGCATGGAAGAGCTCATGGCCATGTTGAGTATTGAAACTAAGCATCACTTGATGATGATTCTAAGAAGTAATGTTATGATTAATATACACAGATGTCTGCATAAAGGATTACCTTTCAGTGCAAATTTTGCACCATCCTTTTAAATAACAATGGAAACTTCCTTTCAAAGAACAATAGAAACTTAAGCAAGGACTTAAATTCAGTCATATATTTGGAAAAGCTGGTGATTAAACTAAATACAGAAAGCAGGCATATTGGTAAACTTCATAAAGTGATGCAGAATACTTCACTGAGTTAAAAAGGGAAAATATGAGTTGTTTGGTCACAGACCTCAACCCTTGATAAATTCACTGGACAGAAAAGGAGTGGGCTGTTCTTCTGAGAGTGGTGGTTATCCAGAAAACCCTTCCCTTATCATGCATGTAAAATCAATACAGATACTTATTGACTAAATAAATTATAATGGAAAATTAATTTTAACAGTACCACTGTACAGGTTTATGAAAGAAACTTGTAATGGAAATGACTTGAGCAAAATGCTTTCAGAAAACCAATATAATTGCTGCAGTGCATCAGGTTATGACACGGTTGCACTGATTCAACATGCCATGCCATCAGGTAATGAAAGACCATTTGTATACATGCTTTCTCCTGATGAAGGCATTCTTACATGGTTGTTGGAATAAAACAATTCCATCCCTACTTGTGAACATAAAATTCAAGTTTTATGACAATAAACCTTTTATAGTGTTATTTGGTGAACATAATGCTTTTAACCGAAATCAGAAATCAGGCAACTGCACATGAATACAACAAGCAACCAGAAAGCATTTGGTATGAGGTCAGGAAAAAGAGTCAAACAAAGTTAAAAGTCATCCCAAAAATAATAAAAAATAAAAAATTGGGAACATATTTTGCTTATGACGGCAACATCAAGACTTCAGGCATGGTCATGATGTTATTACTATATGATTCCAAAACAGCATACAAAGTTTTAAAGAGTCATGATGATGATGAAGTCTACAATTCCATTCCTTGCAATTTCAAAGTTGCAGAAGAAATCGCATTTGGGAACATTTTCAGTATATTCCTATTACTGCTGATTTGGCAGAATGTATAAATATAATTGCTCAAGAGCTGTCATGGATGTTAAGTTCTGTGGTGTAACAGAAATTGATGAAAGTTTGAATTTTTTTTTTAGTTGTAGAACAAGATTTAAACTTTTAATACAAAAAGGGTTATGGGTTTTGAAAAACTCAAGCAACTGTTTCATGAAAGCTGAGAAAAAACTGTTTTGGAAGAGCTCTTTCAATTTAGTCTGGTATTGTTAAAATGAAAGAACTACCTAGAAAAATAGTCTTATGACCAACGATGGAAGAAAAAGTCAAAAGTATATGTAATGTATTTAAGTCAAGTCACATGACACACACCATTAAATCCTTGGGAATTTCCAGATGGATGCTTATGGAAAAGATTACACACAAATTTCGTCAGACCATTTCTAAATAATGACACCATGATAATCATGGATACATGTCCAGGAAAGACTTTTCACTACTTATAGTTTACCAGAACATATTGTTACTGAAAATGAAACCTATTTTACATCATAAGAGGTTTGTTGTTTTGTTTAGCCAAACAGAACAATTCATTCAATTAACACAGTGGGACACTCAGCAGAGCAAATGTCTTAGGTGAAAGATCTGTAGAAACTTTCAAGGCACATGTGAAATGTTTTCTGTTTTTATGTTGGAAACTGTGGATAAAAGTTTAGCACTCAGACTTCTGTAGAACTATTTTGGAGTACACATATTAGAACCCATTGAAATTGTTGAATCCAAGTCTGAGCGGAACTGTTAAAATGAAACAGAACTTGTAAAAGTTCCAGCATGGCAAACATGTGAGAGGTAAGCAATACAATGAGGAAGACCTCTGGGAGGCTACTAGGAGAGGACTGAAGTGAATTTCAAAATGTGTTATGGACAAAACAGGGCATTTCTTATTGAGTTCATTAAGGTAATTAATTATTCCTTACATGAGAAGTTCTGACCAGTTCATGCTTAGACTTGCAATTGTCAGAGACACCGACTCTCCTGATAATGTGAATCCACACGCTGAATTGCAATGACTATGCTGATGTGCCAAGTTGGTTGAATGAGACAGTTTTCAGCCCTAGTTTCTTTTCTGACTCTGCACAAGAGACTGTCATATAGACTAGTAAATATGATGTTCCAGTCAGCTGAAAGTATCAGAAAATCAGAAAGGGTTTGAAATCTACTTCAGAGTGTGAGCTACTCATTAGTGAAGCAAATCTAAGCCTACAGATCAATGGGACCGGCTGTGTACTGTTTCTGAATACACTATCTTGTTAATGGACTGTGCATGTGGTCACTGAAATTAATAGGCATAAGCTAAAAATAACAATATAAAGTTCATTGATCATTGTATGTTGATCCATAAAAGCAAGCGAACATAGTACTCAGTGTGTACTGTCTTTCTCTGTCTGTGGTCAGAAATAATGTCGCTTCAAGCTGCTGTGATTTTTGTGTGAGTTTCTTTGATGCATGTGCCAACATTGAATATATTTGTACTTAATGAGGTTTTTAAGAAAGCTGTAGCATGAGTATGGAAAATATTGCTTTAGAGAGTAGTAAACTGAAACATTTTGCAAAGAAAATACAATGAAAGAACAAAGAAATGGAGAGTTTAAGACAGATTCACACTTTTGGCACTTCTCCAGTTTTCTTGTTTTTCTGGAAAGATTAACTTGATTGCTTGCTTGTGGGGTGTGGCTGGAACAGCAGGCAGGTAAACACTAGGATATTGATATAAATAGGCATGCAGAGGGTAGGGAGAGAATATTGTGGAGAGGCAAGCTCATTTACTTGCCTATTCCTATATTGGAGGTATGCCTGAACACAGAATGCAGACAGAAGGAAGTAAGAAGGATATTGAGCTTATAAAAGGAAGGTGAGAAATTAGATGTCATGGCAATGACCTATATGTCTTATAAGGTTTTGCAGCACAGTATTCTTTCTCTCTCTCTCTCTTTGTCTTTTTGGCAGCATGTGGATGCTAACAACATTTCTTTATTTCTCAGAGCACATTTTAACAGCCTTCTATGTGTGCACAATCCAGATTAGTAGGAACCCAGAACAAAGTAAACCAGGTAATGTAATGTATAGGCCTAGACCTAAAATTTTCTAATAGTTGCTTTAAGTACAGAAAAATGAAACTTAATGGAACATAATGGGTACAAATGAGACTGAAGTGTTAATTTGGATGTTGTCACACTCTTAAACTAAAGAAAGAAAGATATGAGTGTTAAAAAGAGAAAGAGATTAATTTGCTGGTTTAATGTTTTTTAACAAGATTCTCCGGCTTGTGTACAACAGTTGAAGGTAACGTCGTGCAAAGGAGACAAGGTCTCAACTTCAAAACAAGTAAAAGAATAATTAGCTGTTGCGTATTGTCTACATATTGTTAATGTTTACATTTTCTCAGTACTGACACTGCCTCTAGTGACACCCAGAGTGTTGATAGTTAACAGTGGCATAGTCACCTAACCTGTGCAGACAGTTTTGGCACCAACAGCCTAGGTAGCTGTGGTCCATTTACCATAAGGAATGGATCTACACTACCCCCAATGATAATCGTCCTTTAGGCATCTAAGCAACATTCAATTCAGGTAGTTATAAGAGCTGTAATTATTGCTTCTGGCAACGGTCCCCTGAAAGGTTTTCGGTGTAGGGCTAGAATTGTAATTGTTAAAAATGCATCCAAAGGTAAAGACAAATGACACAATGGAGATGGTTACAAGAAACTGTATATTTTCTGTTGCAATGTAGTTAACTTGGCTCAGTGATTTAGTAAGAGATCACACAAGTGAAGTGGGGATGTTTGTTAAATTTAAGGTAAGAATAAGTGCTTTTTAAATGCAAAAAAACTCCTGAGTGTAATATAAAGACCAAATGGTTTTAAGTTATTGTTTATTGTAGATACAATCCAGGAAGTAGAGCTATGTAGTAGATGAGATTACAAAACATTCTGTGAAAATCCCAAGGGATAAAATCTAAAATCTGTCTAGCACTGGATAAAGTAAATGTAACTTGGGCATCTTTAGACACAATGCATTTGGCCTGGGTTGTGATTGAAAATGCACTAGTGTGCAGGTCCTATTTATTCACCTGGTTAACAAAATAAATAAACAACACACTAGTTAAATGGTGAATGGTGGTGACTTTGGCAGATCAGGAGTTTGAACTGGAGCAGAACCTGCTGTGAAGAGAGTCACCAGGACATGAGTTGCTTATAAGTGGGCTGAACAAAGGAATAACCAGTAATAAAGGACTGTAAGCTGGAACCACTCATGACAATGGTCTGAATTGGAAACATGGCCAGAAGAAGATATGGTCAAAAGGCGGCTGTCAGATATCTTATGGTGGAAAGTCATAAGTCATGCAAGTTCTTTTCCATTCTTACTGATGTTTCATGCTCTGCTGCTGGCAGATTACACTTTGAGCATATCTTTACATTGCTGCTATCCATCCTTCCCCTCTATTCATTAATCCATATTTCTCTTTTTCTAACACCATTTTCAGTCTTCTTATCCATCGTCTTTCAATAATATCCATTCAACGTTTCCTTCTGATACAAGCTACCCATCTAATCTAAAATTCTCTCTGTTTTTTTAGGCCAAATCCAACGCTATCTTACATGCAAATTTCAGCCTTCAGCCTACTTTGTCATTTTCATATTTCACAAATGAACTTATGTATTTCTTTTACATTCTGATCCCAAGAATTAGGGTGGTCAAATTCTCAAAGAAAACCTTTCTTTCAACCCTTCTAGATCAATCATCATCACCATGGACCCATCATTTTGCAATGTCTAATATCCAGATTCACAAGGAGCTCGCAATGGTACCGGGTGATATGTTAGCGTTTGATATGGGCTACAATACTGCATAATTGGACTCAGGTCCCATGTCTAACATCTCTTCACTTGTTCATCTTGACTATGTGCATACTTTCCAGCGTACATATATTACATCTCTGTAGTTTGATAAACATGTTTCAAAGTTGCAGACTAATTTGTTTTTTTTTTTGTTTGTTTTTTTATAGTGACTCTGGGAATTGTCTTTTGGTCACATATTGATCCTTCCATCATTATTTCTGTCAATCAAATGTAACACTCAGTATTACATTGTCAAGTTGTTCTCTGATGATGGTGATTCCTAGCCTTGAAACTACAAGAAACTGTTTCATTTGGGAGGTGCTCCATGAAAAACTAAAATCCTGGTAGAATGCTTTCAGTTACACAGTACAAAAACAATTGGGATACTTCACTCCAAACAACAAACATTACTATTGTTTTTGAATCAAAATAGGCTGTGATTTTGCAAGAGATGAACTTACTGAAAAAATAAAGAGATGTATTTAAAGGTGCTACTCACTTTCTGTTTCAAATATAAATGCAACAATAGGGAAATATGCAAGCATGCAATAAAAATTTGAATAATCACTCAATTGTCTGCTAAAACATTGTTTTTAGGCATAGTCTGAATATAGCTTTTATTAAATAAATAATTGAGGCCACTAACTGTACTACTTTTAAATAATGATTTTTTTTATAATTTTACAGCTTGTTGCATTCCAAAAGTTGGAATCGTTTAGCATAAAAATTGCCTGTCAGTGATAAGACTACATGCATATGGTGAATAATATCTTGTCCTGCAAAGAAAATAAAAGTTTAAAATGCAAGAAACTGCAAGTGTACACCTACCTTTGCATTCTATAGAAACTTGATGATGAGAGGAGTTAATTGAATACTGTTTTTGAACATTGCATTTTATGAGGGAGTCTTCAGCTCTGAGGCATGTGATGTTCAACATTGACAGGGCACCATCAATAAAATTGGTTATGTTAGTTACTGCTGTGTCAGGTGTGCAGCTTTTCATTGCGCAGGTGAAGTCCAGCATCTTTGCATCATATGGATGTTCGCCCAGCTGATCATTATACCTGATTTCCAGCACCGACTGGCAGTTTGTTTTATTCGACAAATTCTCTGTTTTACCGCCTGCACATTAAAAAATACATTGTTACTTACAACTAGGAAAATAAATGCAAACATCTATGTATTTAAATATCAAGACATTTATTCAACAATAAGCAGCCAGTTCAAAGTAGGTATTATGCTGTTTAGCTCAGCAAAAGATTGGCTTAGACCCTGCTCTACTTTTCCCAGGGATCATATGCAAAGACAAACAATGTTACAGCTCTTGAATGAAAATTCCAATGTGGGGAGACAAGAGAAAGAGGGCATCATGTACCAGAACAATATCAGATAACCCATCTGCAAGAATAAAAAAATACATAAATATTGACCACTTGTATCCAGTCGTTCACTGACTGTTAGCAGTTGTAGGCTCAGTCATAGCTGAACACTGCAGACATGCTCCGAGTGCTCTCTCTGCCACAGTGGTCTACAGATGATAATTATCTGGCCTTGTACTGTTTCACTATAACTATACATGAATTCAAAAAACATACATATCATCTGCATGAGCATAGGTGGTGTGTCAGCTATCCCCATGAACAGCAGCATGTTTAAAATATGGCAAAATTATTTTTATTCATATCTTTTTGCCCATTTGCAAACAATAAAAAAATACATTACGGATAGGTAATTGAATACCAAACATTTTTCATGCTCTGCAAAAATGACTTTTTATATCATATATGCTTCTTAGCAAAATAAAAGTTATGTATCTGAAACATTTCTTGTTTACTAGATATTTACATGCTGAACACATTTTTTTATCGCAGTACCATATTATGTTAGACACTTTTAAAGTTGCTTATTCTTTGGTATAAAAAGTTATGTATTTTATTGTCATTTGCATGCAAATAAAAGGCATGTGTACTATTAAAGAGCTATCTGGTACGTATTTTTGTGCTAAATAAAATAACAGAAAGGTATTTACAGAAAAGCAAAATTTGTTTCTTTTTGGGGGGGGGTTGCCACTTAAATAAATATAGCAAGCAGTGCTGCTATAACTGAAAATAACTGAATTCTTAAAATGAGATGATGCTGTCAAAAAAAAGATAAAAAATAGTGATGGAAGCCTCGCGTATGTGAATGTACGGCGATATATTCAAACAGTGTATATACATTTTTGTTTAGCATACGGAAAAAGATCATTTTTACACAAATAAACTCTCAGTTAAACTTACAATAAGAATGCATACTTTAGCCTTGTTGTCATATGTATAACTGGATCTACTTCACTACACCGACATTCCACTTACCTGACTCTCACATTGCTGAGACAAAACGACCGACAAACCCAGACGACCAACATCTGGAACACCTCCATACACTTATGCAATTTAAGCAAGGAGGAAGTAGGGGTAAAATTCCACACATGGGGGTACTTGAGGCTTGATCCCCTTGAACAAAATAATAATTGTAGGATTTATTTGGGATAAGAACTTGATGATTTAACACCAGGGAGTTTACTAATTTTCTTTGATTTTGTGTTGTGAAACCATGCATACCTTCATTTCCCCTCTAGTGTGATGTTCATTGGGTCATAGGAAATACAAGGCAAAGGAGCTGAATTGCCATTTACACCTTGCCTATGCCTTGCACTTAAACCTTACCTCTTTTCAGGGGCACTGGATCGATCAAGCCAAGAGTGAAAATGTGACTCCTCATCCAGCCGTCTAATTCCTGTTTGACTGAAGACAGTGTAGTGCATTGCTTGATTTGCAGTAGCAATCTTTTCCAGAGGTGGGGAAGGTGTTGCATCACAAACCGTCTTTCCACTGTGTACTATTTATTGGCTGGTGCAGGTTCAGATCTCTAGTCTTATTGGCTGCTGCAGGTTCAGATCTCTAGTCTTATTGGCTGCTGCAGGTTCAGATCTCTAGTCCCAGTATTAGTGGGATTGTTTGAATAATGGAGATACAAAAGATCCTGGACTATTCAATCTCTAACAGCATGAACGGCCAGGCACAGATAACCAGCACACATGCCTATAGGACTCTGAATAAAGGGACAACTTAGGATTTTTAAGCCAGTGATCTTTTTATTTACATACCTCTGGGGTCGTTCCAGTTGTTTAATATGTCATATGCGATACATTTGAAAAGGTCCCTTGTATTGTTGTTGTTGGTGTATGTTTTATAAAATTTATCATAAAAAGCAACCTATAAAACTAAATTAAAAATGAAACTGTGTTCAGTCATTCTGTATACAGTACGGCATATAGCTCAACAATATCACAAACTATCTAGTTTCTTTAAACACGTAAGAGTTTTAACGTTTGCAAATTATAAAAGATTGTTCTAAATGTTGGTTTCTAAGATTAATAAACAAATACAAGTAAATGTGTTAGTAAACTAGATTAGACAATACTGCAAAAGCAGGCTTCATTCAGCATACAAATATTATAAAATGAGTGGTGCTACCTGTACATTTTACTTCTTTAATAGCTGAATAGTAAAATACATTCAGACCTATTAATATACAAATGTGAATTCCTTTTTAATAAACTATGATAGAAGAGCGCAGTGAGCACAAATGTTGATCCTCATGCAACTACCCGTGAAATTTGTGATATTTCGTTTACCTATGCCTCATATTTTTGTAAGGTGGAAAACACGCCAAAAATCAAGTTTACCTTATTCTGGACTAACAAACATGAATAACTAAAACAAAAGCAGAATCTAACATTATCAGTGTAATCATTCTTCTCTCAACTAGCTTTAAAAATGAGGGCTATTTCATTTAGATTTGCCTTTTTTATTTTTTTTTACTCTATATAGGAAACAAAAAAAGAAATCATTTAGTTTGCAATTGACCTTTTCTCATAAATATATATATATATATATCCTTACAACATTAAAAAAAATACTATTTCAAGAAGAAAATAAATTATATAAATAAATGGCATTGGGGCAGGAAAAGAATCATCCATACATAACACTTGTACTTTGTGATGTAACGGTCCCGATAATTTCACTCTTGGCTTTACTGTCATTGCATAACATATAGCACAGCACTAGAATCAAAATACTGTACTTATACACTATCTCCCTGTTTACTTCTAAGGGAATTTAGTATGTACTTTTATTCCACATAGTAACTTGGCCCTTTTATAGGACAAACAAGCACATACACTCAACAACACACACATACCACATACACACAGACACACAAACACATACATATCTTAAGAGCAGGACACAAATAAACAGCATGATGAAAGCAAGTATTAAGTACACAGTGAATTTATTCTTTTTTGATACAATGCCTTGTTTAGCTACATTTGTAGTACCTAATTAATAGTTTATCTTCATCCTTGGAACATTATCAAATCAACTAAAATTTCTCTGAATGTGCCATATCTGTATCACTTGTTAACAAACCTACACATATATTAAAAAAAAGAAAGAAAGCAAGGCAGGAAAGAATAAAACATGGACGAATCTCCCATTCTTTTCATTATCACACAAATATGCGTAATCATCATCATCATCCTCACCATCAACAACATTGTTATCACAACATCATTATTATCTTCAAGTCCATCTTCTTTTCTGCACGGGATTAAGATTGTCATTAGCTGTTGGCACCGCGCTTGATTTAGTATCACTCTCCTACTTTCTTCGGCAGCACGTGTAACTATCACAGGTGTTCTCCATTTGCATTTCTGTGGAAACCATTCATCTGTTTGCTGGACTTCATTTCCTCTTGCCTTCTTCCTGTCTTTCCAAAATCGAATTCACTAAATTGTCTCCTGCTTTCCCGCACATGGGGCTGAACCATCCTAGTCATTCTCTTTGAGCATCTCTATAATTGGAACGCCTTTCTCTGAAGTCATCATTCCACCATCTCTCCCACAGTGTGCATCCCACCACCTGTCTCAGTCACTTCATCTCCATTAGTTTTATGAAATGCTCTGCCTTCACTGACAAGGTTTCTGTGCCATACAGAAATAGTGATTGGACCACTGTTTTGTACACTTTACTTTTTACCTGACAGTCTATGCTATTTGCTGCAGCCACTCTGATTATAGCTTTGGCCTCCTTTTTCAGACTTCCCTTTGCCTCAGACACCCCTCTCAGGTACTTGAAGCTATTAAGCTGTTCTACGTTTTTCTCTTCTGTCTCTATTTTGGGTTTCTGCTGATTTAGCCCATTTGCTGCCATGACAAATATCTTGTCTGTAATCAGTTTCATCCCACATTCCTTCAATTTGGCATTATATTCACCTAGCATTTGCTGAAGTTCCTTTTCAGAGTTTGCTTGCAATGTGATATCATCTGCATACAACAGGTTTGTTGATCTGTCCTGTCTAACCTGTTTGCTGGTGTAGTCCATCACTACTATGAGCAACAGTGGATTCAGAGTTCAACCCTGATCCACACCCACTCCTACCACGAGCCCCTCCCTGAGCCCAAACACTGTTCTTGTTTGTGTCACTTGGCCCTTGTACATAGCCTGCATTAGTTCTACCAATGTTTCCAGGACTTTGTAGCATCACTGGACTGCCCAAAGGGGGGTTTCTTAGGACTTTGCCATGTGCTTTCTCCAAATTTAGGAATGCCAATTTGAAATTTCTTTTCGTCTCCACCCTCTGCTCCACTATCTATCTCACTGCAAACATAAGTTCAGTTCTCCTGCTTCCTGATATAAATCTTAACTGATCATCTTCTATCTTTTTTTTCCTGCTACTCTGTGTATTCATTTATCAATCACCATCTCTGGCATTTTCATGCAGTGTGACGGGAGTTTGATACTTCTGTACTGCCCACATTTGTGAGTGTTTCTTTTGTTTTTCTGGTACAAACACATGAACATAGGAATAACATTAGACAAGAGATCACAGGGAACATAAGAGGCTTAGCCATGCCCACTTTTAAGAAGACACACTTAAACATTCTTGCAACCCTTTATGAGTATTTACAAGTACTTAACAATACTTACTTCCCAAATCAAGCATGACAACCCTGGTGCAACTTTATGTATAGCCATCTAAACATAAAAGACTGGCCTTAAAAGTAGATAAAGTAATACTTTGCTTGACATGAAGTTTAACTTATTCCATAGGCTGGGACAGGGGTGTAGCTAGGATTTTCAAATTTGAACTGACAGCTCTCAAACTGCTACCCCCCTCCCCAGCCAAGCTACGGCCATTCTCGTAATTCACGGTTCGCTCTTTTAGTGTCGATGAAGAGGCATTCGCTGTAATGCCTCTTCAGTAATATAATATAAATTCACTCAAACTCGGTTCCTTGAATTGAAAATTAACCTGAAATGTCAGTTCTTTGAAAAATGCAGCATGGTAGTTGGGGTAGAGACTTTATGCTTTTGTTTTCTGTAACTAAGGTACAGGTTTTGAGCTTGAGTAAATTACTAACCACCTGCTACCACTAACTAGGATGTTTCATTCACACACACACCCCTAACTACCTCTTAGTGCAAGAAATATGGACAAAGCCTAAAATAAACAGGGACAGATATTAAATAATGTTCTCGTGAACTTAGAAAGTTGCTAGAATAACAGGATTTGTGCTAGTATGAATTTTTCTAAAGGACATGAAGTCTGAAGATCAAATGTCTGTCATTATTTAGCAACTTCAGCCTTCAATGATTTTCTAGAAAATCACAAAATTTATGAGGAACAGACAAAAAATATGGGGCAAAAATCTGGACATTCTGCAAAATTTGGACAGTTGAGAGGTATGCTACCTACCACACACACACACAAACACACAACCTTTCAACCTCTTACAGCAACAAACTCATAAATAAAACTGAGGCAAAGGCCCAAAAATAAGGACATTTTTTTAAAATATTGCTCTTATAAACTTAGAAAGATAATAGTAGTAGGTCTTGCATCAGTACGAATTTTCTGAAAGGTATGAAATCTGAAACTGAAATGTCTGCATTATTTTCTAACTTCAGTCTTTAACAATTTGCCACTAATTTGCCAGAAAAAATTTTATGAAAAACAGACCAAAAATGTGATGCAAAAATATAAAATTGCCAGACAATACAGCTGGGAACCTGTCAAAGGAGGGACACCATTTTAATATGAGCACAGTTAACTTAGAGCAGCTGATGCATTTCTGAAATAAAAGTAATGTATAACTCTGATCATTACAGTTATTTATAAAGGTAAAGTAAACCCTCTATGTTTTCTTCCAAAATTGCTATTTTGTGGAGGGATCATTAGGGGAAGAGCAACATTTTGAGCCAAAATCAGGGACAGTTGCGGTTTGGCTATGCCTAATTCTATAAAGCAATTTGCATGTACCTCTCAACCTGTTAATGCAATAAATCTGGACAAGGCCAAATATATTGAGGGAATATATAAACAGTACTAAAAATTGCTCTTGTATAAACTGGGACAGTTGATAGAACAGGTCTTATTTTAGCATGCATTTTTCTGAAGGTTATAAAGTCTGAAACTAGTGTGTCATTATTTAGTGACTTAATTCCTAAATCATTTGCCAGAAAACCACAAATTGAGGAACAAACCAAAAATAAGAAGCAAAAAAATCTATTCATTCTTTGAAAATCTGGACAGTTGGGAGGTATAGTTCAGCTGGGGCTGTCTAAGTTTGCCGCCCTTCCCCCCTCACAAAACCATGGTCGAATGGAGCCTCCCCTGCAGCCATTCCAATGATCCATTACTTTGCTATTTCACTCCATTTACCATAAACACTAGTGTGCATACTGATTTACTTCTATGATGATTTGAACTTCATTTGAAAGTTTTATTTTGCATTTTACAGCACAAACACTAAGACATCTGCTAAACAAACTTGGCATTAAAACTTCTCTGCCCTTGAAACTCACATTCATTGAAACAACATTAAAACCCACATTCAAAGAAAAATACATTTTACTCATGGCAGATAAAAATTAATTCTGGGCTGCTTTTAAATCATAGGCCCCTTGCATATGAAACATACATGTGCTCTTTGATACACCTTCCTATTGCTTTGAACATTTTTCCAGTAAACAATGAAACAAAACTGCCCAATTCAGAACATTTTCATCATAAAAGTCTAGTCAAACTTCTACAGTCCACCATTATCAGTAAATAATATGCACAATCTCTGAAGTAGTAAAAAAAGTCATCTAAATAATTCCACGTTAAATAAATCTAACTAATGAAGAGGTTGCTGCTAGCAATCACCTTTATATTTCATGACTTCACCGAAAAATAGTGTCTGATGCCCCTGAGGAATAAATTGCCTAAATTACATTAATAAGCTAGTAATATTGCAATAGGAAATGGATGGCAAACTGATAACAGGCTCATAGTTAGTGTCTTAACTTTCAGTACAGCAGCATTCACCCTTTATGGGAGTAGAACCAACAACCTTCTGCATTAAAAGCAAGTACACAACATTTTGTGCTACTAGCAATGTGAGCCGACTTAGCATAATCAGCACTAAACTTCTCTTCCCCTGCAGCTCTCAGTTCCTTGTAAAATCTACGCAATACTCAACTACATCTCAACTTCGCAGCACCAGAAGTCTAGAAAAAGCCAATTTTATTGGGGTGGGTCAAAAGGGCAAAAAACAGGAACACATTAAACATTGCTTGTATAATCTTGGAAAGCTACTAAAATAAAATGCTGTGTTACCATCATACATTTTACTGCCAAGGTCACTGTGCAAAATAGTCAGGACAACATACCACTATGCCAAATCACCTGCTTTGTGAAAGAGAGGAAGACTGAAACTTAAATGGCTATCATTTAATGAATTCAGTTCTCACCATAGCTGTCAACCTCTTAGCACAAAACACCTGGACAAACCCAGTAATGAGGGAATACAGCCCTCAAACATATTCAGTGAATTCAGTTCTTGCCATAGCTGTCAACCTTAGCACAAAAAACCTGGACAAAGCCAAAAACAGGGTATTACAGTCCCAAAAATAAGGACACATTTCAAATAGTCATAAACTTAAAAAAATTGCTATAAAAAAGGTTGTATTAGTATATATTTATTGCTAGAATAAAAAGTTGTTTTACTATGTCACAAACACAGGGATAAGATGCAGACTCTACACAGAAGGCACCCCAGCCAAGAATCAAACCAGAAAACCTACAGCTGTGAGGCAACAATACTGCCACTGCACCATCAAATATGTAAGGAAGTAAACATTCAGAAACCTGAAGTCTGAAATTTAAATACCTGTCAATTTGTTAAACAGGACAGTCTGACTTGGAACAAAAAAAAACACAATTCTCAGCAGAGGCCCAGGAAAAAATAATGCAGACATGTCTTTGTAACATGGGAGTTCACAAAAGCAAACCCACACAAACACAGGGAGAAGATACAGACCCCCCCCACAAAGAAGGCACCCCAGCCAAGAATCAAACCCAAGAACCTACAGCTGTGAGGCATCAATGCTACGTTGCTACCACTGCACCATCACATTTCAAGCATTGCAATATTTAAAAACCACAGATATGATACAGATATTGATCAGATCAAATATGAGGCAAAAATCTGCAATTTTTTTACAAATGGTGGTGGGTAGGGAATTCAGGTCTTTAACACCTGCATACAAGGTACAGGGTTCAAGCCTGAGGTATTCCCTACCACACCACCATGAGTAATCACACCAGTACATCCCACCTGGGGCATTTTCACACACACACACACACACACACACACACACACACACACACACCCCCAACCCTTGGTTGCAAGACTGAAGTGAGACCAACATAACGAATCCGCTTCCTGCTCGGAAAGCATGAAGTGAGACCAACATATGAACGCTTCCTCCTCCCGCTTCGACCAAAAGCATTTGAACTGGCCGGTCTGCTGGAAATACATGTGCGGAGCTCCTGACTGGCTGCGCTGATGCCATCATGCAGTAAAGCGTGAAAACAAAGAAAAGTGAACATTTAAAATGCTACCCCCCTTCTACATAAGTTGTACTGAAATCAGTACAGTGCGTGGATGTCCCTGGGCTGGGAATTCTTTCAGGTAGGAACCTATCTCTAACAAGTCCTGCTCATTTCTTAGTGTAAATTTAGGTCCCTTGTACAAGTGTTTGGAGAGCCTCTGGTTTTGAAAAGAAATAGGAGATTAAATAGGGCTGGGTCTTAATGGCTCAAAAAATGAGACACATCACCTTGCAGCAACAGCTGATAGGCTACTGAGTATCTTCTTATTTCGGCTTTTTCACGGTTAGGGGTCACCACAGTGGATCACTGTCTGCTCATGATTGGCAGTGGAGTTTTACGGTGTCGAGTTATCAGCCCGGTGCCCAACCTTCCACAGAAGGCACACACATGCACACACTCACACCTAGGGCCAATTTAGAGTGTCCAATCCACCTACAGCATGTCTTTGGGATGTGGGAGGAAACCAGAGCACCCGGAGGAAACTCACGCGATGACAGGGAGGACATGCAGACTCCGCACAGAAGGCACCCCACCCGAGGATCGAACTGGAGAACCTCTTGCTGTGAGGTGGCAACGCTAACCGCTGCACCACTGTGGCCGCCCACCAATAGGCTACTGAGTATAAGGCCAGTTTTTCCTAGACTACTGGGATAGCTGAAGGATTTAAGGCATTTATTATTTTTGGTTAAAAGTCATTGGGCCTTTCCAGTGAGTGCTATGCTTGGATTTATACATACTAAAGGGGCATTATATATCATGATTTTCCTTGGAAAGTAACTGGGTCAGATAGAAGGATTTCCTGACTATGGTGGAAAGACGATAATCAAATGACAGAGCGTCATATACATAGTACCCAGGTCTCTTATGACTTATCTGCTTGAAGAGGAGTACTTTATAACTTATGAAGCAGGAGCATCATTTTAGCTGAACACCATGCTCTTGGCATTTAGCTTGAGACTGTTTTCAATATGTGCATATTACAGCCCTTTTTGGAGAAGTTTAGTATTAGTGGTTGAATGGATAACCGGGCCCAGATTGCAGTCATCAGCGTGCTTAGTCAACCACACTTCAGGGATATTGGCGTGGGCCGTGGATGTCTGCAAAACAAATACCAATCAGGAAAGGGTCCAGCACTGATCTTTGCTGTACCTCACTAGTTACAATATTACATTTGGAGAGGGCACCAGCAACTTTTACTACCTGGGATATGTTGGATAGCCAGACAGCAGTTCAGTGGACAACATAGGGAGTTACATTAGGTTTGTCTAACTTTTCAGTAATATCAGCCTGGGGGATAGTGTCAAAAGCCTTTGCTAAGTAAAGATAAGCAGTGTGTACAGAGTGACCACTAACCACAACCACTGTAACCTTTTCAGAGAAGTTTAC
Source organism: Protopterus annectens (assembly GCF_019279795.1). Lineage (NCBI taxonomy): Eukaryota > Metazoa > Chordata > Ceratodontiformes > Protopteridae > Protopterus > Protopterus annectens. Next base: position 1,134,419,813 of record NC_056743.1, read on the forward strand.
TAAACTCAGGAGACAGGACCTGCCCTTCACAAAACCAAACTGAGTGGACTGTAGATCAGTTAAGTTGCCCATGTTGCATAAAATGTATACATTTTATGGGACTGTATATACTGTATATAGTGCTGCTAAGGCTGATGAGCCTATAATTATCTGGGTATGTAGAGGGGTCACTCTTTTGGACAAGAGTCACAATATCTATTCCCCATACATCTGGTCCAAACCCTGTAGCTAGGCTGAGGCTGAGCTGCTTAAGTAGAGGCTCAGATACAGCATACTTGACACTGATGAAAATACATCTTGGTATGTTATCTGGTCCCACAGGTACATTTTTAGCCTTTGACAGAGATTTTATGATTTGTTCCAATGTGATAATGAGGAAAAATGAATTTTCAGAGATAGCAGGCACAATAATATCGGTAAGTGGGCAAAAGTTAGCACTACATTGTTCTGCTAATATATTGGCTAAATCCTTGGGATTGAAATGTGTGATATTATCATAGATGAGCTTATTGAATTGTTCAACATTATTTCTTAACTTCCTGACATAACTGAATAAAGTTCTGGTACCTGTAGTGACCCGTTCTGGTACCTGTAGTGACCTTAAGTCTGGACTCTGCTTTATGTTTTTTAACAGCGCCCTTATGTCCTTGCTGGGATGTTTTAGTGTGGTTGTGAGGTAAGATGATGAGCATTTCTTACAGCTTTTCACTACTGTTTTTCTTGTTATATAGTCTAATACAAGAGGTCCATCAGAGAGGTTTATTACTGCATATGCCGTTTCATTTAGAGCAAACAGGTATAGACTTTTTGATGCAGTTGTTTTAGATACTGGTAAAAATTGAGGTGAATGCGGCACCCCTCTCATTTTGTTCCATTTGTGAGGGATTGTTGGGTATTTTAGGCAGGTTTTCTACAAGCTGAAATGGGTTTAATCTAGAGAAGTCCAAAAAGATTTAATTTGCTGGTGGGGTGGTACCATTAATCCTGTTAGAGAAGGTAAGTGATTTGAAGTTAGACTTAACCATAGATGTGGAGATGCATGGTGGGAGATGATTTAGGCAGGGGCTAGGTTGAAAAGGACCAAGTCAAGGATATTAGACCCTCTAGTAGGCAGTTTTGCAATTTGCTTTAGGGCATTTGTATTAACAAAGTCTTGGAACACTGAGCATATCCATTTTAAGAAATGTAAGTGTGTCAGTCAATGCTTAGATAACTGAAGTCCTCTAATGAGAAGGTATTTAACCTTTCAATGATTTTAGGGCAATTTCCACAATCTTTGAGGGATACTGATAGGGATCTGTAGCTAGCAATGAAGTAGCAGATCTGCAAAGGGTGATTAGGATTATCAGAAACTCAAAGTTGGGTTTGTGGTAATGTGAAGTAAGGTGGTGATTGTGACAAATACAGATGCTCCCACACATGGGCCTGAAGACATAACAGGCACTAAATTCAGGTAGAGATGAAGTGTTTTCACTGTACTGAAACCTCATCTTAGTAACTATACAGAAATAAATATGTTCAAGCTGCAGGAGAGTGTCAAGTTCTGACATATTTTTGTTTGGATTGAGTAGCGCCACCATGAGGTTGTCTGAATTTAGATTTGATTTTACTATGTATGAATGTCCATAGGGTGACACTGCCTGAAAAAGACAATATAGAGGCAGCAAAGACTTTAAACTATGAAAGAACAAATTCGAAAAGCCACAGCAGAAACTAGCAAATATCTTTAATATAACAAAATTAAAAAAAGGGTAAGCACTTTTGCAGAGAAATAGCTGTTTCTTTTATGAATGAACCTCAACAGCATGTGATTTTATATTATTTTCTGATTGGTTGCTTTATGTTTTAAATCTGTATGGCTTGTTCTTTGTATTATATTGGTCTGATGAAGTGACTATTTCTCCGTGAAAGAGCTTACCTTTTTTATTTTTGTTATACTAAAATTATTTACCAGTTCCTGCCATGGTGCATCAAATTCATTCTTTCATAGTTTGATATGTTTTCGTGGCAGATCGATCTTTACTGGCAGACCGATTTATCTTTCTTACAGCAAAGCCTTTAGCTAGCATTCTGAAGCCCTTGTACTAGAGGAGTTAATCATTTCTAGCAAAACAGGAACTCTTATCTACCATCTCACTCCAGGCTGACACATACTGGCTACTCTTAGAATAACAGAAACTACTTAGCCAATTGTAAAGCCACTTATCTGGTCTTGGTATCTCTGTATCATTCTTAGTGATGGGAAAATACTACTCAAGACCAGGGTCTTTCCTGCTGCTAACAAATGCATAGTAAGTTCCACAATATCTCTCCATGTTCCTCTTGATGTAGCACCTCAGGCCGTTCTCTCAACCACTAGGTTGTAATTTTACTTGCCTGCTTTAAGGGACCTTAGGGCACTTGTGACATCACAGATCCTGGCACTAGACAAGCAGCTTACAGTCACCCTGTTCTTGTCTAGTCTGGTGAGTGTGGAGTCTCTATGCCTAAATATGGAGTCCCCTATGACTAAGACATTTTCGTGTGTGGCAACAGGTTTAGTGGACCTTATAGACTTAATCATGCTTTCTGGCGACTCTCGAATCATCTGTATGGAGCTGCAGTATGTGGGAGTTGAGAATGACTAGGTGTTGCCTGGTGTGCTATAGGCAGAGATATTTTACAATGTGATCTAGGGACTTTGGCAAATTTTTCTTTACAGCCTTAGCATAAGTTATAGGCCTAGTGGTATGTTCTGACTGATGTGGTGTTGAGGAGGTATGATTCTTATGGGTAGGGGGTTGATGCAAGAAGTTTGCTTCCACATTTTTTAAGTATTTACATCTCTTGCAGGTTGTGCTGTCAATTGTCAGAAACCGTGAATAGTCGGTAAGGATAATGCAGTTGCTACATTCATCTTTGAACACCTAATGCAATCAGACTGACCAAAGATGGGGTGAGAGAAGGCTGCTGAGCCATGTTGCCAGACCAGTGGAGAACAAGGACTGGTCATAGTACTCAGGGGTTCGAAGATGACTACTACAGAAGACCCTGAAGATCTATGGACAAAGTATTTAGAGTGATAGCCTGAGATTAGGTTAGAGTGTGGCTAATCTAGCAGTACTTAGTGAAAAAATAGAATAAGAATAAAAATGATAAATGGTGATCATTCAATTATTGTCTGCAATTTGGCTACTACTAGTGCTGGTCTTACCACAGCTAAACGCAGCTAGGAATCAATGTCTATGTGCTTCTTCCCTCACCAGGAGCAAAATGGTAGCACTAATCCTAAACTGGTTCCTAGGATGCAGGTAACAAGCTCTTTAGTGGTCATCAGCCTCATCCCAAATGTTGTATGTTTCTCCATGCTTGTTGTAACCTTCACCTTGTGGATGCCCTGGATTGCACATATAGCAGCTCAGTGCAAGAAAGTTAAGATGCACAGTAGTCCAAAACCAGATTAGACAGGGAAGTCCCATTAATACTGCCCAATCAGACAAAGTCAGGATTCAATGTCCCTATACTCCTCTCACCAGGAACAAAACAGATGCAGTAATCCCAAGCTGGCTCTTAAGAAGCAGTATTGAGGTTCTCTAGTGATTGGTTTTCTCTAGGAATGCTAAAAAATAATGTTCCTGTGCTTCCTATCTCACCATGAACAAAATAGAAGCAGTAATCCCAAGGTTATTTCAGAGAGTTCATTTCTAGCCTACAAGTGATTGGTAGTCTTGTGCAGATGTTTGTGAATTTCAAAGTAGGTTGGAAGAAAATGGAATAGTACTCTATGTACAGCTGTGTTCACTAAACAGTGGGAAGATGTAAAACTGAAGGTAACTACGTTTTAACTGTCTAAGGTCAGGCCTTCATCATTTGAGCTTCTAGTGCTCACCAGTGTGAGCAGGTACATTGAGGCTGGGAGGAACTTCCAAAGTCAAATGTTTAGAAGGGGTGGGACACTCAAGTGCCACTGAGTTTTAGAGAACCACAGAGAAGGAATGGGTGGATGGAAAACTTAGTCTCACACCAATAGTAGCCACAGGCCAATTTCAGCTCAATAAGATGAAACCCTTTTTTGTTCTGTTTACCTTCAATAATAAATACTACTTCTCAACTCCTCCCACAGATGACCTAAGCTTAATCTTTCTTATTCTCTAGTGATGCAAACCAAAAAGAGGAAACTCACAAACACCATAAAAATCCAATGAACAGCGAATATGAGCAGAGAAAGCAGGCAAAATCTGTTTTATTAACAAAATAGTGAGTGCTTTCGTCTTAGACAATTCCAAAACGTCATCAGACCAAGTGAGCTCTTATACATCTTTCTCCAAAGTTGCTATGAGTATCCTTAGGAGCCATTGCTTTCCTAACTCCCCTAACATCTCAATCATATCTGCTGTGACCTCATCTGAACCTACCACTTTCCCTGAATTTGTTATCCTTACTGGTGTTATTACTTCTGTGTTGGGCTCTCTTTCCTCTATAATTGTAGGCTAAGTACAGCTTCTGTGGGATTTTCTTCATTCAGAGACTGTTGGAAGCATTCCTTCCATCTGCCTTCAATGTCCTCTGTATGAGGAGATTGCTGCTGGCATCTCTTATGACAGGTGTCTGATGAATATCTTGTTTATCTTTCTGGCTTTGCCTTGCAAACTAATAAGAGTTTCTCTGTGCCATCTACTGAGTAACTATCCAGAAGCTGGTAGCATGCCTCTGACAACTTATACGTTGCTCTTGCCTGTCTATTAGTCATCCTATACTCCTTCTTAGCCTTGCCCATATTTTACTGTACTCATTCTTTCTTTTAATAACACCCTGGACTTCTTCTTCAAAAGCTTTCCTTATGTAACTTATTTCCATAACTGGTTAAGCCACATATCTGTTCTATAGTCTTCACACATGCTCTTTCTGGATGCTGTCATTTTTCTTTATTGCTACTTCTTTCCTCTGCTCATTTCTTCTTCTTCCTGAAGCACTAGAGGCCTGAGTATTTCCTTGAACTCCTGTGCTTTTGCTTAAATCAAATTGCTGGCCTTCAGCTCAGTCTCTTTTCACTTCAGAGCCTTCTCTGTCCACTGCATGCAGTTGATTGTGGTCACCAGTAGTTCAAAAAAAAGTAACCCAGCCCACCTAGATGAGGACTTTGGAAATGAATATCATTGAACTTTGAATAAAATATGTTTAAAAAAGAAAAAATATATAAAATAAAATATAAAACATCGACCACAACATGCAATTCAATTGGAAATGGCATCACCCACAAAAAATGCAAATAACACATTCTAATATAACCACTGACTGTGATAGCAAAACACACAGAAATAAAATGACACTACAAAAAGTGTAAAACAATAGTACTACTAACATTGCCTTACTCTAATGCTACTAATCCAACCATCCATGCTTATCAGTTGCATGTGATTGTTAATTCTTTAATCTATGAAATATCTGTTTTCAACAGTGAATGTGGCTGTTTTTTCCTGATGCAAATGATAGAATGCTAACTCCATTTTGCATAAATTCAATCTGCTACACATCCTCTAAATGTATTACCTTCAGATTGAATTTCCATTACATTGTATTTAAATTCATACAATTCTTCAAAGTATTATATATTATTTATTATTAAATTGTTAATCATTATATTTTACTTCCTTTAAAATGATTTTAGGAGATAGTTTTGTAAATGCTTCTGTATGCTGTCTTACAATGTATGCTGTCTTTCAGTGTATTTTTACTTTTAGCAGTTTGTAACAGTTTGAATATGCAATTTCATACCTATGTCATGTTCTGTATATGCACTCCTTCTCAACTTCCTTAATGTTTGTATTGTTGTATTACATTCCTACCTGGGTTTGTCATTGCCTTTGCTCATATGGCCTGAGTCATAGCTGAAAAAGAGTCATTGGACTACTTCTCTTAGCCAGTTAAAGGATAAATAACTAAATAATAAGAAAATCTCCTATTGCAATCCCATAAACTACTGCCACAATGCTTAGAGTTTACTATGGAGGTAAGGAACAGAAGTAAATTGCCATACACACACACACACACACACACACACACACACACACACACACACACACACACCTTATTAAGTATTTCTTGCCTAGATCATAAGCCTTAGCCATTTCAGAAAAATAATTCTACAGATTGGACTTTCACAGTGATGCTCTCCCTAGACAGCTGCAGGAAATCACTGAACTGCCACAGTTCTGAAAGCAGCTAAAAACACATTTGATAAACAAATATAAATGTTTTGATGTTGCAGATTAGCAGTACTCCAAATTAGTAATTATATTTCATATTGAGATACTGGAAGTCCCATCTCATAATTGATGTGATCTGAGGTTGATAAGGTTGTATTAAATATATATTACTTTTCCCCTTCTTAGTATTTTAAGTAATCTTTTAACCTATTATGTCATGACTATGTTAATATGACAATCTACTACATTCTATGCAACCCGTGAAGGCTGCCAGCCCAGCTAGCTAGAATTTTGTAAACAATTTTATGTCAGTGTAAATATTAACATGATCCATAGATTTGTCTACAAATGTAAGTAACCTGTATGTTATGTGCTGAGCTTCAAAAATGTAACCACGGTGCACCCTGCTGGAAAAGAGCAGAAATGTATATGGACTATATGCCTGTGCAAATGTATGTTTTCATAGTAGAAATTGGGACATATAGTGTTAACTTGCAAACTCAGAGAAAATAAGTAAAGAGTTTTATGATTGTGTTTACCACAATTAGAAGACAGAATGTCTACAGCTACAGTTTCTTTCTATTGGCATGAGACAGGGATAATTACTAGATTTCACATGTAAAGTGTTTTTGTATTGTTCTGTGGCTTCCTAGCAGCGGTACATCTGAGAGATGAGTATTTTTAACAGAGACATGTTATATTTTAAGTTAATGTTAGCCTAGAAACTAAGGCAGAGGTGACAAGAATGATGTAATCTGAGATAACCCAGCAGAAATGTTTGATAGTAATTTAAGAACTATTTGAGAGAGAAAGCTAGTGCATTTTGTATCTTGTCTTGGACTTGTAAACATCCTTTCAGCACTTGCATTTGCTTGCTCTGTAAGTAAGACTTAGATCATAGTATCCCTCTTAGAGATAGATAGGGATATAGTAAGATCAGTCTAGATGTTTTCTGTATTTATGTGAGATTGTCCTGCAATGTTGTTTTAACATATTTACTGTGATTCTGAACTCTGTTTTTACTGTATTGGGTTATTGAGTATTGGTCTTTTTCTGTTATTATTTATTATTAAATATATTTAAACCTTTTAATTGTGGCTGGTTTGTTAGAGATATTTAAGCTCTTAGAGTACATGCATATGTATTTAGTAACGCTGTACAGGCCACTCTTAAATAGCCTTAGTCTTGGACACACTTACGATTCGGATAATAGTAACATTACACAGTAGAATTGGTCACCCTTTATAATGGCCTTATAGTAGCTGATATGTAGTGGTTGGTGGCAGCTGGTACTGCCATATAGTCTGGGCAGAAGGGAGCATAACTAGTGAACCTGTGCCAACCTTCCCCAGGAGTGTCTGTGTGTTTGTATATAGATCAAATCTCAAAGTGTGTGTGTGTGTGTGTGTGTGTGTGTGTGTGTGTGTGTGTGTGTGTGTGTGTGTGTGTGTGTGTGTGTGTGTGTCAGCTACTTGAGCAGGGACATGAAGCACTGGTTGGCCAGAGAGGCTGCTGGAGACTTTGGCTTGACCACTCGGCTGAGATCTTAACCCTATTGCTGCGCCAGTGGGGAGTCTTATTGGGGATCTGGAAAGAGAGGGAGAAACCAGCCCCAGACTGACTGTGATCACAGTGTTGTCTTAAGGGAAATTGTACTTTACTGTGTGTGTACTTGTCATCCTCCGAATTTGCATGTCCCTCACTGGTGTTAGTGGTGAGGACTGAGGCTCTTTGATTATTGGGCCAGTACAGAGACATCACATATTAATCATCTGGTAGTTGTGTGTTAGCCACATCACATACAAATTGGTTGATAGTTGTGTGAATATTGAATTCCTGTAGCTTGTGTACAGTGATCACTGAAGGTGCTTGTTACATCCAAGTGATGCCTTCAGGTGCATTTGCAGTTAACTCCTACTGATGTCACTAGGCATCAAATATTGCTTGTTCATATTTGCATCAATAATTCCAAAACCATGCTATGTACAGGGTTTTAAAAGATTTCACCTTAAAGCTTACACAATGCAAAACTCAACTGTATTAATTATTGACATCTGCCTAATGTAGGTAAATAGATATTAACTGTTGTTTTATGGTATTAATTTATATAGATATAAGTTTCAGATTTTTTCAAAATATCTCAGCAAACAAGTAACACAGCCATAACTCCTTAACCTCATATGAAAGCTCTCAGCTAGATGAATAAAATGCTGCTGCCAGTTTGTGTGTAACTTGGGTAGTTGCTGAGATATTGTACATTGTTTACAAAATATTACAAATGTAATAGTGTGTTTACTGTGTCTTATAAAATTCAGTTTAAGACCTAGTATCTAAAGAATACTAAATCTACAAAAATAATTTGCACTGAAGAGTTTTCCATTTACACTTCTTTTATAACCCCTATGGTTGCGGTGATATGAACATTTGTTTGAAATGTGAGGACATAACTTAATTCTGTAAAAAGGCTTAGGCTCTGCTGATTGGGAGTTACAGTGCAAACCTCCTGATCTCCATTGGTGTGAATGAGTTAATCAGCCATGCAGTGAACATTCAGAGTTCATATCACACTTGTTTTATTTTTTTTTTTTTTGTTGTTAGCTTATTTAATTAGGGAGAGCAGGAAACCATATCAGCAGAGGAGTATGGCAAGCTGACAAGAAGCCAGTTGGCTGAGATGTCCCAGGCTAAGGGACTGGTGCATGCCAACCTGACTAAGGTAGTCACAGCTGCATCAGAGAATAGCAACCAGGAGGATGATCAGACTGGCCGTGGAAATGTACACCTCTCAGAGAATGGACAGCTCAACCTTTCCACAGAGGACTTAAAAATCCATCTGGAGTTAAAGAGACTTGAGCTAGAGGCTAAGCGTTTGGAAATAGAAGCAGCAGAGAGACTGAGGCATCTAGAGACTGAGGAAAGTGAGAAACTGCTATGTCTGAAGGCTGAGGAGAATGAGAAACTGCTATGCCTAGAAGCTAAGAAGAAGGAGAGGGAAAGGCAACATGAAAAGGAGATGCTGACTCTTCACCAGAGTCATGGAGGTAATGGGGAAGGGAGTAACCGAACCCCCGAAACAACAAAGGTCAGTACATTTCTTCCACAATTTACACTGGGGGATAATTTTGATAGTTTCATTCATATGTTTGAGAGGGTATATAAACAGTATGATGTTGATCAAGGGCTCGGGGTGCGGTTCCTGATCCCTTACTCCATGGTAAAGCTGTAACTGTTCTGTCCAAACTGTCTGATAATGACTTTTTAAATTATAACATTGTAAATTTTTAAAGTTACCACCTAAAGTTTATAGGAAAAAGTTCCATGATGATAGACACAAGGCAGATGAAAATATGTGTGAGTATGTTGCTGAACTAAGCACTTATTTTCATAATTGGTGAGTGGATGTCAGGTCACTACTTTTGAAGGGATGGCAGACCTTTTGGTGAGGGAACAAGCCCTTAGCACTTTGTCTGAGGACATGAAGATCTGGTTAGGTGATAGACAATGCCTTAATGTAGATGAGTTGTGGAAGAAGGGAGACCTATACCTAGCAAACAGGGCTTCACTGCATAGGAAAGGGACACCCAGTGCTGCTCATGGGTCTAAGGTAACCCATGGTGGGCAGCCCAGACTGCCCCAACAGAATCTGTCAATAACAGGGGAGGCCACTAGTCCAGGTACATGTCCACGATCTAGGGTAAAATGTTTTAAATGCAACCAGTGGGGCCATGTTGCTTATAGATGCCCACGGAGGCAAGGTGGGGAACAAAAGGTTGGAGATCCAGTAATTGGGAATGACAAAATGCCAACAGTAGGTTGTCTCAAGACAACAAGGGTACCAAATTACCACAAGAGCTTATATCCTATCTTAGTAAATGGCAAAGAGACCATTGCTAAGAGAGAGGCAGCCTCTGACATAACCATTGTGAAGCCTGCAATGGTTACAGAGGAGCACTACTTGCCTGGGCAGTCTACTCCAGTCAGAGCTTTAGGAGGGACCCCATTCCAAATACCTTTGGCTAGGGTTCACCTTGACTTGGAGGGTGGAAAAGGAAGCCAGCAAGTCAGTGTGCTTGAGGATATCCATGTAGATGTCCTGATAGGGAATGAGTTTTATAATGCAGTACCATGTGTTCATGCAGTTACAGCAGTCAGGCTTGGAGAAAAGCATTTGGGTCTGGTAGCCTGGGGGAGACCTAGACAGACTGCACCCTTGCAGCTAGGACTGGTGAGGTGGTTACTTCAGGGAGGAAGCTAACCTGTAGCAGTGAGACTGGAGGTGAGCCACAGCTGCTTGTAGGTACTGATGCTCCCTTGGACAGAGTAACTGAAAGGGCAGAGGTGAGTAACAGTACCCAGGCTGACAGTGAGGCACCGCTGTCAGAGGATATCAGACTTCCTGCAGAAGGGGAGCTGGGAAGGGTTACAAAGAGAGACTTGAGACAGGCTCAGCTCTCAGACTGTACATTACAAGGCCCGAGTGAGGTAGCTAGTGAGGCACCTGATTCTCAAGGGAAAGGGAAATCTGTATACTGGGACAAAGGATTACTATATAGAGAGTGGACCCCTGAGAGAGGACTAGAGGGTGAGAGAATACAGCAGTTGGTAGTGCCCAGAGTCTACCATCTGGAACTTTTAGCCATAGCTCATAATATTCCCTTTGCAGGTCATATGGGCATAAAACGTACAAAGAGACATATTATGCAGAACTTCTATTGGCCTGGGATTTCCAGAGATGTAACAGAGTACAACAAGACCTGTGAGCAATGCCAAAAGGTAGGCAAGGCAGTAGACAAGGTAAAAGCTCCTTTGATGCCTTTGCCTGTGATTGAGGAGCCATTTCAGAGGGCAGCTATGGATATTGTGGGGTCTCTGAGTACCCCAAGTTCCACAGGGAAAAAGTATATCCTAGTGGTAGTAAATTATACTACCAGATACCCTGAGGCAGTGGCTCTGTCCTCCATTGAGGCAGAAAAGGTGGAAAATGCTTTGTTAGAGATTTTCAGAAGGGTAGGTTTCCGAGAAGAAATTATGACTGACAGAGGTGCCAATTTCATGTCAGACCTACTGGCTTGTCTATGGAAGTAATGTGGGGTGAAGCACCTAAAGGCCACCCCCTACCATCTCCAGACTAATGGCCTTGTTGAGATGTTAAACTCTACACTCAAGTCCATGCTACAAGCATTTGCAGACCAGTTTAAGAGGGACTGGAACAAATATTTGCTCCATCTGTTGTTTGCTTACAGAGAGGTTCCCCAGGAATCCACAGGGTTTTCACCCTTTGAGTTGTTGTATGGGCATAGGGTGAGAAGGCCCTCTAGACTTAATTTGAGATGTGGGAGGATGATTGTGAATCCCACAAGGAGTCTTTTGTGGCATATGTCCTAAACCTCAGGACAAGGCACAGGGAACTCATGGACTTGGCTCAGGAGAACCGGGTGGAAGCCCAAAAGCAGAAAACGGTCTGGTATGACAGGAATGCTTGAGCTAGAGAGTATGCTGTAGGGCAGCAGGTAATGGTTATCATTCCTGTCAGACATAACAAACTGCAAGCAGCTTGGGAGGGACCCTACAAGGTGGTAAGGAAGGTCAGTGATGTTAACTACATGGTAGAACTCCTAGGCAGGAGGCAGGGGCAAATATTGTACCATGTTAACATGATGAAACCTTACCATGATAGGGAGGCCCTTGTGCTGAGCATTTGCAGTGGATTGCAGGAAGAGTCTGAGGGAGATCTGGTGACTGATCTCCTCAGTGAGGCTCAGACTTCACCTCAGTGGAAGGGGTAGCAGTGTCCCAGCAGCTATCCCCTACCTAGGTTTGAGAAATCCGAGCAATGTTACAGGAGGTTGGGGACATGTTCACTGGGAAACCAGGATGCACCCAACTGGTGCAACACCATGTGGATATAGGACTTCAAAGGACTGTTAAGCAGGTGGGTGCCTGAGAGAGTCAAACAGACTCTGAGGGAGGCGATGCAGGAAATGTTGGAACTAGGGGTAATTCAAGAGTCCAGCAGTCCCTGGGCCTCCTCAGTGGTGCTGGTACCAAAAAAGGATGGCAGCACCAGGTTCTGTGTGGACTGCAGGAAATTAAATAATCACACAGAGTCAGATGCTTACCCCATGCCTAGGACAGATGAAGCCCTAGAGCAGCTGGGTGGGGCTATGTATCTTACCACCATTGCTCTTACCAAGGGTTACTGGCAGATGCCCTTGACTCCCAGTGCTAGATAGAGGTCAGCCTTTGGGACTCCTTTTGTGTTGTATGAGTTCACAAAGATGCCCTTTGGGATGAAAAATGTGCCAGTGACTTTCCTGAGACTGGTAGATCATATCCTAGCAGGAGCAGAAGATTTTGCCCTTGCTTACCTAGATGATATTGCCATCTACAGGCATTTCTGGCAAGAGCACCTTCAACATGTTAGGGAGGTGCCGGGCAGACTACAGAGGGCATGGTTGACCATTAAGCCCAGCAAATGGCAGGTGGGTATTGGAGAGGACTCCTACCTAGGACATAGAGTGGGGACTGGTAAAGTCAGTCCAGAACCGGCCAAAGTAGAAGCCATTCAGGCATGACCTGCACCCTGTTACCAAAAAGCAGGTGAGGGCATTCCTAGGGATAGCAGGGTGCTACAGAAAGTTTGTCCCCAGTTATAGTACCATAGCTACTCCCCTCACAGACCTGACAAGGAAAAACAGGCCAGATAAGATGGTGTGGACCCCAGCATGTGAGCAGGCATTCCAGAAGTTTAAAGGAGCTTTGGGAGGACCCCGTGTTAGCCAGCCAGATTACAGCAAATAATTTGTTGTGCAGGTGGATACTTTGAACCATGGGATGGGGGCTGTACTTAGCCAGATTTCTTTAGAGGGAGAAGCGCACCCAGTGGTTTATCTCAGTCATAGGCTCAAACCCAGGGAAGAATGCTATGCAGCTGTAGAAAAGGAATGTCTAGCCATAGTGTGGGCACTGCAGAAACTTCAGCCTTATCTGTATTGAAGGAAATTCACTGTAGTTACAGACCACAATCCCTTAACATGGCTTCATGAAGCCAGCCAGCAAAATGCCAAATTAATAAGTGGAGCCTAGGATTGCAAGCAGATGATATGTCAGTGCAGCATTTTAGTGAGGTTAGCAATGCCAACACAGATGAGCTCTCAAGACAGGGAATGGGGTAAGGTATTCCCAGGTAGACTCAACCCTTTCAAGCATCGTTTCTTAAGGGTCACTTGTAATACTAGCTTGAGTTCTCATGGGGGGGATATGAAGGCTGCCAGCCCAGCTAGATAGAATTTTGTAAATAATTCTATGGCACTGCAAATATTAATATGGTCCATAGGCTTGTCTACAAATGTAAGTAGCCTGTATGTTATGTGCTGACCTTCAAAAATGTAACCACAGTGCACCCTGCTGGAAAAAAGCAGAAATGTATATGGACTATACGCCTGTGCAAATGTATGTTTTCATAGTAAAAATTGGGACATACATAATTAACTTGCAAACTGAGAAAATAAGTAGAGTTTTACAATTGTGTTTACCACAGCTAGAAGACAGAATGTCTACAGCTAGAGTTTCTTTCTATTGCCTTGAGACAGAGATAATTACTAGGTTTCACATGTAAAGAGTTTTTGTATTGCTCTGTGGCTTCCTAACAGCTGTACATCTGAGAAATAAGTATTTTTAACAGCGACATGTTAACTTTATGTTCCTGTTAGCCTGGGAACTAAGGCAGAGGTGACAAGAATAATGTAATCTGAGATGACCCAGCAGAAATGTTTGATAGTAATTTAAGAACTATCTCAGAGAGAAAGGCAGTGCATTTTGTATCTTGTCTTGGTCCTGTAAACATCCATTCAGCACTTGCATTTGGTTGCTCTGTAAGTAAGACTTAGATCATAGTATTTCTGTTAGAGATAGATAGGAATATAGTAAAATCAGTCTAGATGTTTTCTGTATTTATGTGAGACTGTCCTGCAATGTTGTTTTAAAATATGTCCTGTGATTGTGGACTCTGTTGTCACTGTATTGGGTTATTGAGTACTGTCATGTTCTGTTATTAATTATTAAATATATTTAAACCTTTTAATTGTGGCTGGTTTGTTAGAAATATTTGAGCTCTTAGGGTACTTGTATATAGGCCTCTCTTAAATAGCCTTAGTTTTGGACACACTTACCATTCGGATAATAGTAACATTACACAGTAGAATTGGTCACCCTTTGTAAGGGCCTTATAGTAGCTGATAAGTAGTGGTTGGTGGCAGCTGGTACTACCATATAGTCTAGGCAGAGGGGGGCATAGCTAGTGAACCTGTGCAAGCCTTCCTCAGGAGTGTCTGTGTATTTGTGTATAGATCAAATCTCAAAGTGTGTGTGTGTCAGCTACTTGGGTAGGGACACGAAGCACTGATTGGACAGAGAGGGTGCTGGAGGTTTTGGCTTGACCACTCGGCTGAGCTCTTAACCCTAAACCTGTGCCAGTGGGGAGTCTTATTGGGAATCTGGAAAGACAGGGAGAAACCAACCCCAGACTTACTGTGATCTCTGTGTGCTCTTAACAGAAATTGTACTTTACTGTGTGTGCACTTGTCATCCTCCCAATGTGCATGTCCCTCACTGGTGTTAGTGGTGAGGATTGAGGCTACTTGATTACTGGATCAGTGTAGGGGCATCACATAACCATTCACATGTTTTGTATAACTATGGTTATAGTTTATTTGTTACTGTCTATTTGCATTATTGTTGTTGCCTTCTGGCATAAGTTGTGACTGAAAAGATTTTTTTACCATTTCATCTACTCGACAAACAACTTAAATAAGTAAATAAATACATTTTTTCAGTTATGGATGGCCAAGTGCAAATGCATGACTTCTTTTCCTTCCCTTTCTGTTTTGCTTATAAAATAAATCTAAACGTTAATGTCAGTTTTTCTTGCCAAGTAATGTACACACCTTCTTAATATGTATGTCATTTGGAGTTATTTATACTTTGTTTAGAAAATGGGAAACTATTTTTGTTTATTCACTAATTTCGTTATTTTGGAATTTTTGCTCATTTATATCATAACTTCTACAGATCTGCATATGAAACAGCATTTGTTTTATAGAAACAGGTTGTAATTCAGAAAGCTTACTTCAAAGCAGAAGACTTAACATGCCTGGTTTCCCCTCACAGTAAGCCTTTTCAATTCTTAGGCCATCTTATCACTAAGGTTTCTGACTAGCAGGAGTCTGAATCACAGAAATCCTGTGGTTAGGGCTATGCATTTGTGTGTGTGTGTGTGTGTGTGTGTGTGTGTGTGTGTGTGTGTGTGTGTGTGTGTGTGTGTGTGTGTGTGTGTGTGTGTGTGTGTGTGTGTGCATGTGTGTGTGTGTGTGTGTGTATGTGTGTGTGTTTGTGTGTGTGTGTGTGTGTGTGTGTGTGTGTGTGTGTGTGTGTGTGTGTGTGTGTGTGTGTGTGTGTGTGTGTGTGTGTGTGTGTGTGTGTGTGTGTGTATCTTTCTGCCAGTGTGTGTCTGTGCATATGTGAGGGCGGGGAGGCAGTTGCTAACATGAGGCAAAGGCCACTAGGGAGAACAGTACTACTGTCAGGTATGACTTCATCAGTGATAGCTCAAGTGAGATTTTAAGAGATATTAATGACTTCATAAAGACATCTTTCTTGTTGTAAAGATAGCTGACTCTGAATTGCATTTTCTCACAGTCTCCATAATTAAACTACGTGTTGTAAGCAATTATAGCAAGTGATGGGGCTTTTTCTGAGTTCAAGTTCTGAATAACTTTCACATATGCATTTTTCTAATACAGTTTTAGTTTTCAAAGAGGTTCATTTTTGTCGGAAATGAGGAAAATGGGTCAGAGTATGATCTGTTGAAGCAATATTTTTGGTGTATTGCGTGACAAACCTGAAATATCAAAATCTGTTTTCTATAGGAGACCCCCCAACCTATTAACTTAAATAATTAATGTTTAATGTAGGAGATCCCCATCCACCTCTTAACTTAAACACCTAACCCTAAGGTCACTGCTTTTAGGGAAAAAACAGTATTCCTTTGCAGTTAACTTAAAGGAGACAGGTATAGATCAAGGACCTATTCTGTTATGGAGAAAACAGTAGACGTTATCCTTATTAATGTGACAGTAACACAGACACTATTGTGACAGTAACACAGACACTATAGCTTTCATTTGGGAAGTTCGCATATTTCTAAGAACATTTAATTCTTAAGTAATCTGTTGTCAGTCCTCCTTCAAGGAAAAAACGTCTTAGGTTTGTATTAAAAAAAAAAAAAAAAAGCCAACCAGCTTCCTATCAGCGTTTCCACTAACTTCTCAACCTATTTTCCAGTTTTTAAGTTCCATCTTTTATCTCCATCCTTTGATTTTATATTTGGATTACTTATTTCTAGAGTTACTCAGTTTCCTCTTAGTATATATTAATGTATTTTTAATTCACATGATGCAGACAGGAAACAAGGCCTTTTCTATAACATACAAATGCACTTCCCTTCATATGAAGTGCACTAAATGTTTTCTGCTTCTATAAACAATTTAAGTTCTAGCTAGTTGAAAACTGACTTGCAAAGAGTTCAAGTTTTGGCACATTGAACCATCCTAATTGCTTAGTTTCTTACCTAAGCTAGTGTAGTTTGAATAAAATTTCTTATACTTTTTGGTACTAGGGCTAAATTATTTTACTGGTGTCATTTTACGTACTTGTAAGCTCCATAAATGCCTTCACCTGAATGTGTGTATGTGTCTGTCTGTGTTGATATAGATGAGCATTCAGCTGTATGTTAGCAGCAGTGTGTGTGTGTGTGTGTGTGTGTGTGTGTGTGTGTGTGCATGAGCATCTTGTGTGTGTGTGTGTGTGTGTGTGTGTGTGTGTGTGTGTGTGTGTGCATGTGCGTCTTTGTGTGTGTGTGGGTGTGTGTGTGAGCATCCTGCTTTATGTTAACAGCAGTATTATGTGTGTGTGTGTGTGTGTGTGTGTGTGTGTGTGTGTGTGTGTGTGTGTGTGTGTGTGTGTATGAGCATCCAGCTTTATGTCAGCAGCAGTATTACGTGTGTGTGCGCGCGCGCTCACTCGCGCGTATGTATAAATATTCAGCTTATGTTAGCAGCAGTGTGTGCATCTGTGTGTGTTTGTGTGTATATGAGCAACTAGTGGTATTTTAGTAGCAGTATGTGTGTGAAGGGGTGTCTGTCTGCCTGTGTGTATATATAACTGAGTGTATTTGTGTGCCATTGTATATGTGTGCATGTTTTTCTGTATATTCTTCCTCTCTTAATATATCTCTTTATGTATTACTATGGCACAGTGACTGCTGAGCCTGCACTGCTCACTACTCATTGTGGGGTTGTTTCTGCTAGGGGTACCTTAAAGTGATGATGTAACATGAAATATAGAGAGGAGGCAAGTTAACTGAGATAATGCAAGTATCCACAGCAGCCAATGAGAGGTAAGAGAATCTTGTGGTGTACATAATAGCCAATACCTATCGGAGATATCAGATTCCTGAATCCTAGTTCAATATGGTTTCATTGTGTAGAAGACTCCAGGGATCTAATTTCATAGGAAGAAGGCATCCCTGGCCTGAAATCTGTAATGTGGAAGATGTAGCTGAAGTTTGAACAGAAAAGGAGTGTGAGAAACTAATAGTACTTACCCCTTCCTGTATATTAAAGTAGATTGGAACTGTTGGTGACTCTGTAAATACTGTTTGAAAAGCCCTGTGTGAAGGAAAGCTGCAACTGTGAACTTCACCCTGTAAGAAATGCTGTGAATGGACTTTCTGCATGAAAATTTTATATATATATATATATATATATATATATATATATATATATATATATACATAGACACACACACACACACACATATATATATATATATATATATATATATATATATATATATATATATATATATATATATATATATATATATATATATATATATATATATATATATATATATATATATATATATATATATATATATATATGTATATATATATATATATATATATATATATATATATACATATATATATATATATATATATATATATACATATATACAATTACATCATGAAAGATAGAGCAGTCAAAAGAGATGATCATAAATGGTCTAATAAGAAAAAAACAGAATCACAAGCACTGAAGAAATCATAGGAGTAAATCACAAAATACTGGTATTGACCAGCTACTAGTGAGGTTCACACAAGAGCTGACCACCTATAACTGAGGGTCAGGCAAGTACTGACCAGTTACAAGAGTGACACACAGGTACTGACCAATTACAAGTGAGGAACGCATAGGTATTGACCAGCTATGACAGAAATAGCAGTGATTTGTTACCAGCTACAGGAGACGCACACAAGCAGTGACTGACTGCTAGTGAGGGACGCATAGGTACTGACTAGGTACTAATGAGAACACAATGGTACTGACCAACCTATAAATAAGGGTTACAGAAAAAACATGCATTTCAAGTGATGCTGACACAGATACTGATGATGTACCACTACAGAACACATAGGTATTGACCAACTGCATCTGAAGTCCTTACAGGTACTGGCCAGTTGTAAGAGAGACATACAGATACTGACAAACTACAAATAGGAATTACACAAGTACTGACCAACTACTACTGAAGTTTACATGAGTACTGCACGAGTACTGACCAACTACTGCTGAAGTTTACATGAGTACTGCATGAGTTCTGACCAACTACTGCTGAAGTTTACATGAGTACTGCATGAGTACTGACCAACTAC
This sequence comes from Protopterus annectens, assembly GCF_019279795.1. Taxonomy (NCBI): domain Eukaryota; kingdom Metazoa; phylum Chordata; order Ceratodontiformes; family Protopteridae; genus Protopterus; species Protopterus annectens. The sequence goes on from NC_056743.1 coordinate 1,134,438,773, forward strand.
TGCTGAAGTTTACATGAGCACTGCATGAGTACTGACCAACTACTGCTGAAGTTTACATGATTACTGCATGAGTACGGCATGAGTACTGACCAACTACTGCTGAAGTTTACATGAGTACTGCATGAGTACTGACCAACTACTGCTGAAGTTTACATGAGTACTGCACGAGTACTGACCAACTACTGCTGAAGTTTACATGAGTACTGCATGAGTTCTGACCAACTACTGCTGAAGTTTACATGAGTACTGCATGAGTACTGACCAACTACTGCTGAAGTTTACATGAGTACTGCATGAGTACTGACCAACTTCTGCTAAAGTTTACATGAGTACTGCATGAGTACTGACAAACTACACCTGAGGGTTACAGGTACTGGTCCATTATAACATAGGTTTACACAGGTGCTGACAATTATAACTGAAAGTCACAGATGTAGTGACCACAGAGTCAAACAGGTACTGACCTACTCTGAGGGTCACAAAAGTACTGACCAACTACAACTGAAGGTCACATAGGTACTGACTAGCTACTATTTGAGAGGAAAGATGTTACTTTTCGTTGCAAAACTTTGTTGTTAGGGACTGGGGCCAGTGGTTTGATGGTTGTAACCAAATTTTAGATCGGGAATTAACTTTTCTGTCAGGAGGTAAGACTGACTCTGCAAGGGTCTGCTAGCCACTTGGTCAGATGTATTTTAAGTAGAAAGATTATCCTGGGTCCCTGTGTAGATTTCCATATAATTTATCATTATGCGTGAGGAAAAGTGTTATTTTTCATAAAAAATTATGTTTAGGGACTGGGGCTAGTGTGTCTGGTGGTTATCACTAAAATATTTTACCTCAGAATATAACTTTTCTGTCAGGAAGTAAGAATAACTATTCAAAGTTTTGCTAATTGCTTGTTAGACACTGTTTGTGGCAAGAACATTACCCTGGTTTGTGTTAACTTGATCCTTCCCTCCTAAATTGCAAGAAAAGAAAGGTTATCCTGGGGGCTTCTGCCTTGTCTCCTACTTCTCTTTAGACACAGCCACTGATGGGTAACTCCACTCTGGTCAATGGCCATTCCTCACACTGCTCATTACTCTTCCCTTGGTCCTCTTGTGAAGTTTCTCAGGAAGCCACTAAGGACTAGAAGACAGGTATGACATCTTTGGTTATGTATGGCTTCTCTTCTCAATTAAGGGAGAACTACACTTGCTGGCATAGAGGAAGGGACTGGGTGATGCTTCTTACCTAAGAAGCTTCATTCCTAGGGAATGGGCTGCCCTTTAAGCTGCTCTTTTTACTAGTGGGTCTCCAGAAGAAAGAAATGTAAGGTTAGGCATTTATTTTCTTACAAATCAGATAATGAGGACTGATTGTGTTTTACTAAAGGTTTATTTAAAGCCTTCCGGTCTTTACAGCCTGAATCATCCCTTCCTTTAAAAAGGAAAATATTTTCCTCTCTTTCAGATTCTGATTCCTAGTTTGAGGTAGTCTATGCTTCTAAACTTCCCAGTTCTCAGCAATGGGTATCTGACTCTGAGAAAAAATGTTCTTCAGATTCCCGTACTGAAGAGTTTTCTTTTTCGGATACTATTTCCCGAATGAGGGGCATGTTTCTGTGGGAACAAATAACTAAATAAATAAACAAATAAAATACCAGAATCCTAGTGGAGATACTATGAGTTGTTACAGCTGGATTTTCCTCAACCTGCATCTGTTCCTCCTGTGTTGCCAGCCTCAGAGGATACTTTCTCTGCAGCCAGCAACCTACTTCCAAAAAGCCTGATAAATTATATCAGGTGCTCCAGTACCATAAATTCCTTTTTTCTAACCCCAGGTCAGATCCTGCAGTAATTTCTCTGTTGGAATCTGCTTCTACCATACTCTTTATGGCAGCCAGCCCAATTCCTTTTGACAAGCCTGCAAAAGTCTTTGATAAGTTTGAGAAGAAAATGTATACTTCTTCTGTTTTAGCTTTCAGAATAGTGAATTGTCAGGACCCCATGTACCAAGTTTTGCTGGTTTCCTTTACATATGAGAAAGTTAATTGCTGACCTTCCTTATTCAGTGACTAAGGTATCTCAAAATTCATTGCTATCATTCTCTAAAATGTGTTTATGACACTGATGATGCTTTTTCTAGAACAGTTGCCATGGGATTTGTTGAGATTTGGAAATAAGTGATAGTCAAACAGTGTGGTTCACCATTATCATGGCTGAAGGACTATAAAATGCTGTCATCTAAAAAAAATTGCTAACTCTTCAAAGGAGAGAGAATTTTCTTATGTCAACTGAACAGACTTTGAAAAACTGGGACAGTGCTTCAGATGTACTATCTTAAAAATTGTATAGTATGTGAAAGCATAATGGAGACCCATCCAAAATGCCATCACAGAAACAAACATTTATATGAAACAAAAATGGGAGGGAGGCACTGAGATGCTAAACTGAAATGCCATCAGTGTTGAGGTGCAAACATAAAACAAACAGGTAACATAAGTAAGCACAAAAACAGATGAACAGTTCCAAGTAAAACAGAAGGAAGAGGAAAGCCAGAGCTATAACTTGGGTGGGGCCAAGGTGACATCTGCCCCAGGCACAAGATGTTGGGGGACATGAATGGCAGGTACCTATAGTGTACAGCTGCAGGAGTGGCATGAACTTTAATTTGAGAGGGACAGCAGTTTGAGGTACTGTACTGGGTGCCAGATGAGCTAGCAAAGGCTGTGGGAAAATCTATTAGAAATCTGTAAGCCCAACTGTAGAAAGGTGATATAATGTTTCATTGATGTACACCAGACAAAAAGTAGTAAATCTTGGTGAGGAACACAACAAAAATGGCGGAATGGCATAACAAACCAGGGCAGTGTTAATTTCAGTGCTGCTAAACAGTTTATTTCTGTTTGGTAATCATAAAGAATGAGAGGAGAGTTTTGCTAACTACATGAAATTAATGTTACAAAGGTAAGAGGGTTGATTTGAATAGTTTCATGCAGGAAAGGTTTGAGAAATAACAGAAAAAGTGAAGGGCATGAGACGTTGTGAGCGAGTAGGTACCACTGCGGAAATGTTCAAGAGCTGAGGAGAGAAATGGTAAGAGAGCTAATCACACTTCTAAACAATCTATGCGAGAGTGATAAATTCCTGAAGGTTGGGGTTGAAGATGGACTTGTTCTGTATTTGCCTGTGGATAATGGGCTTCAGACTGTGTGTGGTGCCGAATTAGGAAAGTGGGGGAGTGGTCACTAAGACTGTCAGGTAAGCAGCCTGCTAGGTAAGAACGAGGGGCTTTGTTGACTAGGATCCAGTCAAGTAAGGTATGATTGTTAGGGTTTTTGTTGATTCGGGTAGGGGATTGGATGAATTGAGTGAACCTTTGGAGATTAAGGTGAATGGTCGGGAGATTGTTATTACAGGATAGCCAGTTGATGTTAAAGTCTACAGGATAGCCAGTTGATGTTAAAGTCACCAAGAATGATGTTTCCTGGGTTAGAGATAGAGTAGCTCAGCTCAAGAGATTTTCTGGGGTGTAATATTTTGCCCTGGTGGGAAATAGCATCCTATGATATTGACTGTTTTGTTTGGGTTTAGTTTGAGATTGGCATAAAGGATTTCTTCATTGTTGTGGTGAGGGGCAGATGTGTTCAGGAGTTGAATATTGAGGCACGGTTTAAATATCAATGCTACACCACCTCCTTTTTTGGACAATCTGTTTATGCGAAGGATGTTGTATTCCGGTGGAAGTATTTCCTTGCTTTTGATGTGAGGTTTGAGCCAGGTTTCAGTTAGGAAGAGAATATCTGGGGAATATATGCCTATGCTGGCATGTAGTTCTTGGATTTTATTGCATATGCTTCTGATGTTTAGGGACATTATAAGTAGCTCTGTTGTTTTTTTTTTGCTGGCTAGGAGTTGAGTTGTGGGGGGGGGGGGGTTGCTTGGACTAGGGTTTGTGGTTTGGCTGGATTTTGGAGGACCAGGGTTTGGATGGATGTCTCCAGCGAGGGCTAGTTTATACAGGGTGTATGTTTTATATACATAGTAAATTACTTATGGTATCTTAGGGATATTTTATTTTTCAGTATGTTAGGTGTTTGGTAATTGAGTGTGTATTGGGAGGATGTTTTTGGTGGCAGGGGTTGTGTAGTTATAGTGTAAATGTTTGAGGGAAGGTGCTGAGAGAGTACAGTGGAAGTTGTCGGGGTATGTGACTGTGGAGCCTTGGTAAGATGTAATGTGAGCTAGAGGGCTAGTTTATACAGGGTGTTTAGGATATGTTTTATATACATAATAAATTGCTTATGGTATCTTAGGGATATTTTATTTTTCAGCATGTTAGGTGTTTGGTAATGGAGTGTGTATTGGGAGGATATTTAATTGCTATTTTTTCCTCCCTGCAAAAAATTAACTGGTCACCACTAAAATACCTCAACCTAGATGAGGCTGTCCACTTCTTCAACAGTACCTTCCTTTCCATCCTAAACACCCATGCTCCTGTAAGAAATGCCAAAGTCAGATCCAGGCATGCCCCATGGTTACAAAAACAACCAGAACCCTAATGAAATCCAGAGATAAGGCCTGGGAGCACTGGCGACTAACAAAAAATAACTCAGATAGACAATCATTCCTTGAACTGCACAACAAAACCAAAAAGCAAATAAAATTAGACAAATCCCTCTACTATAGATCCACCCTAAACTCTACCAACTATAACCCTAAGCAATTCTGGTCCACTATTAACACTATCCCCCACACAGGTAAGGTTGATACCCCCCAGCCATCTATTCCCCCCTCCTCCAGCAGTATTGCTGAATCCTTCAATAAACACTTCACTGAAAATATAACATCTCTAAACAAACAACACTTCCCTACAACAACCCCCCAACTCCTAACCCTAACCCCCCACTCCTCTTTTCTTCTTCACCTCAGTACCTATCTCCAACATAAAAAGACTATTGTCAAAACTTAAACCCACCAAACTCACAGCTGACAACCTCCCCTCTGAATACTTGAAAATTGCAGCTGATACACTAGCCTACCCAATTTCAATTCTAATCAACTGTTCCATAACAGAAGGCAATGTTCCCTCAATATGGAAAATATCCCACATCATTCCCCTCTACAAAAGCACCCCCTCCACCGACCTCTCCAATTACCACCCCAATGCTATCCTCTCCTCTCTCTCCAAGATACTTTAAAAATGTAGCAACACCCAGGTCTCCAACTACCTGCTAGCTAATAATCTCCTCTCCAAAACCCAACATGGTTTCAGGCCATATCACAGCATTACCTACACTCTGCTGTCCTTCACCAACACTGTACTTCATCACAAAAACAATGGCCTCTTCTCTACTGCCGTATTTCTAGATCTCTCAAAGGCCTTTGACACGGTATCTCATAAGCTACTACTCTCTACACTCCCCAACCTTTCCTTCTCACAATCAGCCTAAAACTGCTTCCACAGCTATCTACACAGAAGCCAGCAATCAGTAATCTGGGATGATAACCTATCAGTTCACCTCCCAGTTACTCTCAGAGTTCCCCAAGGGTCTATCCTTGGCCATCTGCTATTCTCACTTTTCGCTAACAACCTACATACTGCCGCCACACAAGCATCACACAATACAGTACGCAGATGACTACTCTCATCTTCTCTGCCCCCACTCTACCAGAACTACAACAAATTACACAGGAATCATTCTCTTCTGTAGAAAGCTGGCTATCCAATGCTCAGCTCCTACTCAACCCAAGTAAGACAAAACTTCTCCTGTTCCGACCTTCCAAAGCCACCCAAAACACCCCCCACTTCAACAGTCTCACCAAAGACAATACCATCATCTCTCCATCAGAACACACAAAATTACTCGGTGTGGAAATAGACAACAAACTTAGATTTGACACCCACATATCTCTCACAATAAAAAAAGTTCACAAGAAACTTAGTGCATTATATCATAGCCAATTCACAGATAACCTCCACCCTACTCCATGCATCCCCCATACTTACCAACCTTAGACAGGCAGACCTACACAAGCTGGATGCTTGTTACAACAAAATTGCTAAATTTGCCACTGGAACCTTCTACAGCAGCCATCATTGTATTTCCCTTAAAGAACTAAACTGTTGATAATCAATATCTTGTTATTGTATTAAAGCGAACAACCTGTAATGTTGTTTACTGTTGCTGCAACTTTGTATCTCTGTTTATCATGTACATGATGTGGAGCTTTCCCCCCCAGGCATCCGCTGAAAAAGGACCTGCGTGTAGTCGGAATTTCCCAGTAAACAAATGTAAATAAATAAATAAATGCTCCCAACACAATTTTCTCATCAGGTAATGAAACTAACCTCATTCCTTTCAACGTTAACCTCAAAAGCAACTGCAACAAAATTCATGATATCATTGCATGTCTAGAGTTTTACTCCCCAGACATTCTAATCACCACTGAAACTTGGCTAAAACAAGAAATAATGGACAATGAAATTATTTCCCTAGGTTTTAAGATGCTCAGAATGGACAGAAATCTTAAAAGAGCAAGTGGTATTGCTATTATTTATAAAAGCAGCTTAGAAGTTACTCCACCTCATCTAACTTTCCCAGATTTTAATAATGCTGAACTTCTAATTGCACACTTCAAAATCAACCAACAATATATATATATATATATATATATATATATATATATATATATATATATGGCTGAAAATATCCTACAATGGATGTCTGACAACAACCCACAGGAAACCTTCATCTTAGGTGACCTAAATATAGACTGGCAATCCATAAATCCAGCGACCACAAGGACTCTATTCATATATTTGGCTTCACCCAAATATTAAGAGCCACCACCAGAATAAAAAAAAAAAAAAAACACTAACAGGCAGTTCACACTAGACTGGATATTGACAAACAAACCCCATAATATAAAATCCTTTGGTTGCTTACCAGATACTATAAGTGACCACCTATCAACCTATGTAATCAGACAACATGGTTCACCCAAAGAAATAATCTAGAAACAAGTACACAATTTAACCAAATTTGACAAACACACATTTATTACAGCCCTGAACCCACTACAACTACAATGTATTGAGTAATGCACCTATATGAAGCAGTTACTCACTTCAGTTACACCTTCCTAAAAATACTAAATGATTTAGCACCAGCTTGGACAAATAGGGCAAAATCTACACAGTGCCATCACTGACAAAATAGACTAACTAGCTCATTCTGCAAAGATATAAAGCATGGAAAGAATGGTATAAGAATAAAGCACAACCTGCCTACAGCATGTCTCAAAAACTGTACCAAGATCCTTGTTAAATCTGACAAGAAATCATACTGCATTCATCTCCAAAAAAGCACCAAAACAACACCAAGCTTTTTTTGACTCCCTGTAAATAAACTATCACACTTTGGCCATGCCACCTTCTACTGCAAACAACAAATAGTCCATTACCACTCTGTTCAACACTCATTTTACCCAGTAATTTCTATCACTAATCAATGACCAACTCACTTCATCCAAAAATTTCCATCTGTTCTTGAAAGCAACACAATGTATTTTAATTTTCAGCCTGTCCTAATATCAACCATAAAAAGAATTACTAGCCAAACTGAAAGCAACAACTTTAGCTAACAATAACCTTCCTACTGAATTCCTCAAAACAGATGCAGAAGTACTAGCCTTCCCTGTCTCCATTCTAATCAGTTGGTCAAAGCTATGTCCCCTTCATCTGGAAAAAATCCATTATTATACCCTTTCACAAATGAGATACTTCAACAGAGCTAATAAACTATAGACATATTGCTATCCTATCATCCCCCTCTGCTATCCTCAAGAATTGTGCTCTCTCTCTCAGCTTATGAAACATATAACCATACACAACATCCTCTCCAATACCCAACATGGTTTTAGGCCCAACCACAGTACTATTACTGCCCTCCTCAACTTCATCAACATAGTAAACTAATACAGAAATGGGAGCAACCTTGTTTCTTCACCTTTCTTTGACCTTTCCAAAGCATTTGACACAGTGTCCCACCAAAAGATCCTCTCTGAACTTGTAACACTAGGTCTCACTTACCCCTCCCTTTCCTGGTTTCACAGTTATTTATGTAATCATTAGCAGGCAACTAAATGGCAACAAAATCTTTGATAATTTCAACCACTCTCTGTTGGTATTTCCCGAGGGTCAGTACACGGCCCCCTTATATTTAATATTTTCAAAAATAAACTTTGTACAGCTACAGCACTTGCCACTCTAGCATAATATGTCAGTGAATCAACCCTTATCTGCTGTCCCCCATCCATGACAAAACTACAAGAAATCACTCAAAAATCTTTCACTGACATTGAAATATGGCTACAAAATTCTAACGTGCTACTTAATAAAAATAATATGTTATTTACTCCAAAACAACACCTTAGCCAGAAACACACAATTCATATTACCTGACGTAATAACACAAAAATAGAAACCATAAGCCGAACTAAACTACATGGAGTCATAATAGATGACAACTTTAAATATGATCACCATGTACTTCATTCCATCAAGTAAACTCACCAAAAACTTAGCTCCCTCTATAGGTCCAAAAATTATGAGGAAGGATTACCTTAGCAACAATATATCTCCTTCCTTTTCTGTTATATACGTCCCCTGTTCTTAGAAATAACACCATGTATAAAGCTGAACTAACCTCATGCTACTACAAAATAACTACATTTGCAACCAACCAAACATAAAACATACCACTGCCTTGCATTAAAAAAAATTAAACTGGCTTGAACTCTCAAACCTGTTGACATACTCGCAACTAATAACTGCCCAGAACCTATTGCCCTCTCCAGACAAATGCCCAGCATTAGAAAATGCACTACTGCACTATTCACCCACTAGAGACCTTTGCTCTAGCAATAAACTTTTATTATGTATCAGTAAGTCATTCAACACTGCTGGAGACTCACTATATTTTCATTATGTGTCAGAACTCTGGAATGAAATTCCCACACAGTTAAAACAGATAGAATACTTAAATAGTTTCAACACTTTGCATAAACAGCACCTATGCCAAAGACAGCTCTGTTCTTCCTACTGACCTGGCTAGCTTTACTCAGATTACTTTTGTTTGAGTCTTACAGTCACTTTGTTTCTCTATCTTTTTTTACCTCACACTTCTCCACAGAACGTACTTATTTCCTAAACTCTTACTTTTCCTCTTTCTCTCACAACCCATCACATTCCTCCTCTGTCCATTTCTCTTCCTGCTCATTTCCATAACTTATCTTTTCATTTTCCTCGTATCAATTTTTAAGCTATATTCTTCTTGTCTGTCTTTAAATTATTATTAAACTCAAAAACACCCCACTCTGATCTTTTCCTTGCAGCCTTCATGCTATAAATACATTAATCGTTATTGCAGGGTAGTTTTTTTTATCCAATTGATGTTAATTTATCTCTTTTTTGTGTTAAAATTCTATGTTCTTGTAAGAAATATTTAAAAATCATGTAATTAAAATCAGTTATAGATGTTTTCACCCTACAATTATAAATGTGCATAATGTGAGCTATTCTTCCTGGGCTGCCTCTGCAAATGTATTTTACCCAATCGGACTTTTCCTGGTCAACAAAGACAAATAAATAAATAAATTTCATTGAAATATGAGGACATAATTTGATTATATCAAAAGCTTAGGCTCCATTCATTAGATGTTACAGTGGAAACTTCTACAGTTCCATTGGAGGATCATAGGATCATAGGAGGTTACTAGTCTATTGGCCCTGAGGCCCTTAAAAGCCTAGCCAAGAATTTAGCCCATGTTTAGACAAATCGGCAATACACCTGTCCAACAGGGATATGTGTGTAATCCCAGATGTATATTTCTGTTTCCCATCCAGTTGTCCAGGCTGTGCTTAAAAAGGGGTAAAGAAGTACTCTGCTTGATGTAAAGAGGGAGTTTATTCCATAGATGAGGAAGTCTCTGGGACACAAATCTGTTCCACCAACAAGCTTGTTTATGTCACAGACCAGGTTGAGGCTGCATGTGCAGGTTACTTGAGTGGAGCATGACTTGCAGATATGCAGCACTCCCATCAAGGTGGGGTCCATGATTGCCTTGTATGCCAGACAGAGGTCACCTCTGAGGATTCTCATGAAATCGAGTAGAGGGATAGGGCTTTTAGCATATCTGTGTATGGTAGATGTTTGATGCCCTGGATTCTCATTGTGAGGAACCTCTGTGGTCTCTACAGCTGCTGCATGTGCTTTGTGAGGTACATGCCAAAAAATGCATTGTACTCAACAATGGGCCTTATAAGGGAAGAATACAGGGATGTTATGACCTTCTTGTCCCTAGATTAGATACCCTTACTTATGATGTGTGCCATGTAGAAGGCTTTCTGTACCACAGAAGGAACAGGGTGGTCAAAAGTCAGGTTGATATCAACCTGGGTGCCCAAATCCCTCACGACTGATTGAGTGCTTAGGGCATTGTTATTAATGTGATAGTTTGTGGGGACATCACTCTCCCCAAAGGGGATGGTGATGCATTTTTTGGTATTCAGCTTGAGGCCATGTTTCTGGCACCAGTCATTTGTTTGAGTGAGACCCTCTTGGAGGATGTCCACATCACTAGGGGAACTGATGACAGCACCCAGCCTGCAGTCATCTGCAAACGTGGTCAGCATAGCCCACTGGTTTTAGTCTGCACCTCAGAACAGTATATCCCAAATAACAGAGGCCCCAAGACCAAACCCTGGGGTATGCCGCTTGTTACGGGTCTGCTGCTTGAGGTAGCTTCCCCTATTTTGACTATGCGGGTTCTGTCAGTGAGTGGGGAGGGAATGAGATAAGAGGGGTGCTGCATTCTGAAGTGTGTCAACCTTCATATGAGATGCTAAACTGAGACTCCATCTGCTTGAGTTGGTGGGAACTCAGGTGGATGTAAAAGATAACATGAAACCTACTGAAAAAGTAGAGTCCTTAATTTATATAAAAAAGAACACTTATTTGCAAAATGTTTACATATTTATAAATATTTATGAATATACAATTATATAGCTATACAAATCTTTTTACACAAGTTCATAATTTCTTTTGCAGTCATACTGAATGTTCACCCCTATTATACCCCCACTCCTTTTTCCATAACCACCATCTGATTTTACTTAATATCTCTGCTAAAATTAATTTACCATTAAACATAATTTCTTTTATGCTTTCATTCCCTATAACCCATATAAAATAAAATAAAATAAAATATCTTTTATCTATCCTTTTAACAAAATATTTACTTTGATTCTTATAATATCCATATTTAATCATATCAATGGTTATTTTATTCACTTCTTTTATATCTTCAAAAAATCTTCTTTAAATAGTTTTCCCCATAGTTTTTTACTCTTTTACATTTCAAAAACACATGTTCTATAGCTTGTTCTTCTTTTTTTTACTCAAATGATTTTTATTTTGATGAAATAACACAATAATTTAATACATTCATAACATTCAGTAACTATTTACAGTATTTACATTCAGCCTGATAAAAAGGATTCAGATAAAAACATTTGTAGTTAAATAATAAGTTAATATATAAACTATGATAGTTAGGAAGAGTTTGGTTCCATCTGTAGGGTATCAATCAAATTCAAAACTTTCCTCCACAGACAATTAACCAATGGCTTAGGAAAAGTTCTTAACTCTTTAGTTCTTATCTCCAATAGTATGCATATCTTCAGTGATGATAGGAATTCCTCCAATGTGGGTGCTACATTAGGCTTCCATCTTCTAGTTATACATTTTCTGGCTATTGCTAACATTGTCCATAACAAATACAGGTCATCTTTCTTCATATTATTATTACTATTAACAGCATTCAATACAATTAAAGACTTTGTCAAAACAAATATATTTGTATAGATAGCTTGAAGAAATTTGTTAATCTCATTCCAATATGGCATAATATTAGTCCAGTCATAAAAAAATATGAGACCAGTCAGCATTAGTGGACAGATGACATCTCCAACATAACTTGCTATTTGAAGGGTTAATTTTTGAGAGTTTCTCAGGTGTCAAAAAGGATCTGTGTAGAAATTTCCAATGAAAAATCCTCCAGAATTGTGGGTAAGAAGTTAGTTTAACTGAAAATAAAATGTTTGTTTTATCTTCCTTTGATAATGATACTTGAAACCCTTTAGTTAGGTATTGCCAGTAAGAATCTTTAGGAGCTGTCTTATAGACAATTAAAGTGTTTTATATATATATATATATATATATATATATATATATATATATATATATATATATATGATATTTCATTCTTAACACTGATTTTATTATATAGAATTCCAAAAATCCAGTTTATAATTTTTGGTATGGTTTTGAAGGATGAGTTATGTATTATTCTACACAGATCCTTAGTGTATGCTGTGACACTCTGAAGAACCAATCAGTCATTAGGGGATAGGCCGTAGGTTGACAATATACTTTGTGTGTTCAAAGCATGTTGGTTTTCAATACATTGCAACCAACAAAATAGGTTATTATTTTCCTAAAAAACAAAAATATCTCTATGTGTTTTATCAGGGAAATCCTTGTAGTAGTAAATGGTATTTGTCAGAAAAATATGTATTAATGTATGTGTTTAGTGCTTATTAGAAGCTAAAAGGGTTAACACATTTCATTCTATTTTATGTACAGCTTAGTTTTGTATGAAATTACAAGATGCTTTCTGAAACTGCAAGATGCTCTCTGACCTAGTATTTGCTAGCACAGCAAAATTCATGTTTATGCCTTTTGGAAATTTATTGAGAAGCAGGTGATTATCTGCTAGGTCAGGAAAATAATGAATAGAACAATACTGTTTTCTATAATGTTATTGAACTTGAACAATCAGCTCTGTTCGTGTTATGAGAACATGCACAGCTGCAAAAAAAGATAGATACAGTTGAACAAAGACTGCTTGAAGAAATGAACTATAATCTGTGCTTGCTTTGTGCTCAAATTAGCCATAGTACCTTGAATGGTAACATCATATAGTGAGAAGTTGTATCTAACCGGTGGTCTCCAAGGCCAAGTTGTTTTTCTTAGGAAGTTTTTTCATAAACTTGAAAATGTCAGCAGAAAATCATGGACAAACAGCTGTTATGAAATAATATCATAAGAACTTGTGATTTGTTACGTCAGCTTAGTAGGCAATGTCTTGTACGAAATGTATAAGAATGGCTACACTTCCTGATTCTAGTTAGACAAACTCTGTATTAGCACGTTTTTGTCTCCTTGGTGCAAGAATTAAAGTGCCTTAACCTGGACCTGCTGTGTGTTGATCTTTTTGAAGTTGTTTTTTCCTTTGACAGATTGGTCCTTCGGACCGGAAACTCTCACTTCTCCTCAGGTCAGATGGGCCAGGTGGCATGAAACCGTATGGGGAAGAGACCACATTGGTTCTTCTGCTCTGAAAGACCTCCGACTGAATTGTCATTCAAAAGAGGCCAGCCACTGTTCTGATCTGCGACTGGAGGACGAGTTAATGGTTTTTCCTCGAACCAGACAATCAATCACGGAGGCTCAGGTAAGGTGAGATTTACCCTTTTTCTGTTTTAGATCAGGGACTCGATGTGCATTATCTGTTAGGAGATTTGTCTTGTACAAGTCAAGGACAGGAAGATTGCAATCTTGTCATAGATCAGGGAAACAGAATAGGTAGGCAGTTATTCTAGATAAACTGTGAAAAAGAGAAATCGTGGTACCACGTAAAAATAAGAAGGATTACGTAACATTTTAACAGTTAGAACAATATGGGAAATAGGTGCACAATAAGATCCCAAGATCCGCCGTTAACTGAAGATGCAAAATATATGCAATTACAGTGTGCCGCCAATGTTAGGTACTATACAAAATGGGTTAATAAATATGAATTTGATGGCAAATTAGAAAAATCCTCACTTATTAAACTTGTCAAACAGCTTAAAACTGACGCAAAAGGTCAGGTAAAAAAGCAACGTCAATTAGGCATTCTCAGGCACACAGGTGGGTTGAGGAAGCAAACCGTAGGGAACAAAAGAGTAATAATTCAAAAGCAATGTTTCTAGATAAAGAGGACAATAATTTGGTAATAGCATCAGCCCCTCCTTCCCCTCCGCTTCCCTTACCAGAATATGAAGTGAGTGGACAAGCTGGTCCACCTCTGCTATACCCAGCTGTCCCTGCGAAGCCAAGACCGTTTGTCAGAAATCCCATCGAGACTAGGTCTCGAACACGTAACTTAAGAGGGGATATTGAGTTATAGCAAATGAACAAAAATTCACGAGCTATGAGTGAAGAAGAGATATGTCCGGTCATAGAAGTACCAAATCCTCAGGCAGGACAGGAAGGGCAGGATCCAACTTTCCTGGTATATAGACCATGGACACCGGAAGACATCCAGAAAGCCACAGAGGGAATTCCCCATCCAAAAGTTAATTTTAGAAAATTCTTAGAAGACTTACAGGGCATGAGGTTAAGTTATCATTTAAATGGAGAAGAAGTAGAAAAAGTAGTTAGACAAATTGTAGGCCCAGATTGGCACATGATCAGTGGCAACTGGCATCCCCATGACGCAGAACACAAGCCACTCCCACATAGCAACGCAGAGCTGGATAACAGAGTAAAAGGTCTTACAGACCGAATTTCTGAGAAATGGAAGCCTAGGGCAGACTGGACTTGCATTAATCAATGCATCCAACAAGAAGGTGAAACTGTTGACAGATATTATGCTAGATTATTAGAGTGTTTTAATAACCATTGTGGAATGCAGGTACCTGAAGACCAAACACATGATTCCCCGTATGAGCAGCAGCTAAAGAATGCATTTTTAAAAGGCAGTATTTTGCCTATAAGCAGCTTTATTACAAAGCACATGGTAGACCATCGTACAAGTAGATTACAGTCACTACTTGAATATGCTAGACTGGTCCAGGGGCAGTAACCAAAGAGCTGTTGAACATAGCCATCAGTAAGTCCCCCTCCCTTGACACTGATAAATAGCGTTTGTTGCACTGTACTCTGTATTACTGTAGCACACCAGGACCTGATAAGGAATATGAGCAAGAACTGTTTAGAAACCATGCAAACAGATTAGTATTACATAATCTGTACTGGGACACAGAAGGGAACAGTGTAGTTAGTTGTTCATTGCCCCAGGAATTCTTTGCACTTTATAAATCTAATCGATTACCACATGTTAGTTTGACTAAGGACAAGAATGTGAAATGGGCAGACCTAGGAGAAAAATTCACAAAGTGGGAAAAACAAACAGAGTTAGAACTGTCAGAACAGGGAGTACAGAAGCAGAAGTTAAATTGGATAACACAGACACACCCAGCTGTACACTTGCAGTCTAGCAAGGAAAGCTAATTAGCACTCTTACTAGAAGAGGAAGAAAATGCCTTACGGAGTATACCAGAAACTCTCTGGTAAACAGGGAAATCAGATGTAGGACTCATTCGTACAGCAGGATCAGTCACTATCATGCCAAAATCAGCATTTAGACCACAGAAGAGACAGTATCCCTTAAGGAAAGATGCAGAAGTAGGAATCAAACCTATAATAGCAGCCTTACTTAAGGAAGGAGTACTGGTAGAATCTCCCGATTCATCATGTAATACACCCTTATTTCCTGTCAGGAAAGCAAATGGAGAATGGCGTATGGTCCAAGATTTACAAGCTGTAAATGACGCAGTAATACCTAGAGCACCTACGGTGCCAGATCCACACACCCTATTGAATGATTTAAAGCCTCAACAGAACGATTTTTCTGTGGTAGATATTAGCAATGCGTTCTTTTCTATACCGATACACCCTGACAGCCAACATTGGTTTGCATTCACATTTCAGGGGAAAAGGTATACATACACGTGACTACCACAGGGATATTGTGAAAGTCCAACAATATTCTCACAAGAGATGGCAAGCAACTTGGTGGGATTTGCCCCACCGAGAGGCAGTCAGATTTTGCTTTATGTAGACGACATCCTGCTGGCAGCCCCCACCCAGCAAGAATGCAGAGAAGATACCATAGCATTATTACATTTTTTATCCACTCAAGGACATAAAGTAAACAAGAACAAGTTGCAGCTTTGGAAAAAGCAGGTTAAATACCTGGGATATGTACTATCCAAAGAAGGCAGAACATTAGATGAAGATAGGAAAACAGCAATTTTACAAGCACCCAAACCAACTACCAAGAAGGAAATGATGTCCTTCCTGGGTACGACTAATTTCTGTCGGAGTTGGATTCCAAACTATGCCTTGGAGTCTGCTCCACTGACCAACTTGATGTACAAGAAGCCTATGGCAGCACAAGATTTATTACAATGGACACCAGAAGCAGAATCAGCTTTCTGCAAACTAAAACAATTGATAGCATCCTCATTACTTTTAGGATTACCAAACTATCATAAACGCTTTTTCCAAACTGTAGATTGTAAGCAAGGTTATATGACATCAGTGTTAACACAGCAACATGGGGACAAACAATGCCCCATAGCTTACTATTCATCACAACTGGACTCAGTGGTGCGATCCCTGCCCCACTGTGTACAAGCAATAGTTGCAGCTGCAATGGCAGTACAGGCTTCAGCCTCAGTAGTGTTGTTCCACCCTCTCACATTGAGAGTGCCCCATGCAGTCGCGATTATTTTACTGCAAGAAAAAGTAGCATATCTTTCTCCTGCTAGACATCTTTCCTGTATGACTATACTGTTGAGCCAACCTCATATGACAATTGAATGATGTACGACTTTGAATCCATCTACCTTGCTCCCAACCCCTGTGGACGGCACACCACACAGCTGCCTGCAGGAGATTGAGCAAAAGACACTGCCTAGAAAAGATCTAATGGATGTTCCTTTGGATTATGCAGAGGTGACATATTACGTGGACGGCTCATGCAGAAGGGGTCCTACAGGGCAGAACCTAGTAGGGTATGCAGTAGTCTCTGATACTGAGATTTTAGAAGCAAATTCTTTACCACACAACTTATCTGCACAAGCAGCAGAATTGATTGCCTTGACAAGGGCATGTACCTTGGCAAAGGGTAAATGTGTAAACATTTTTACTGATAGTACGCTTTTTCTACTGTACATGTTTTTGCGCAACAGTGGAAGAATAGAGGAATGATAACATCTACTGGCAAACCAATTAATTTATTTTAGATTTGTTAGAATCTATTCAGTTACCTCAAAAAGTAGCTATTTGTAAATGCGTAGCTCATACCAAGCAACAGGATAGGATTTCAAGAGGTAATGCGAGAGCTGATACATGCAAAGCACGCAGCTTCAGCTTCAGAAATATTTCTTTTGAGTGAGGAATTACAACCTTCTGAGATTTTAGATTAAGAAATGTTGAAAACAGTGCAGACACTTACTACAAAAGTAGAAAAAACAGAAATGGATAAAACGAGGAGCAATTCTTGAGAAAGGGCTGTACATCTCCAAAGAAGGAAAACTGATTTTGCTGTCTAATTTGTTTAGATATGCAGCTTTGTTGAGCCATGGGCAGTGCCATGTCTCAACAGGGGGGATGGTACAGTTAGTGAATCGAGTGTTCACAGCATATGGATTTATAAACTACACTAAAAATTTTTGTGCGGCATGTCTTGTTTGTAATAATCATCATGCACAAGGGGCATAGAAGCCTAAGCAAGGGAGTTTCCCTGCACCACCGTACCCATTCCATACTATCTGTATGGATTTCATAGAACTGAACAAATGCGAAAACAAGAAGTATTGTCTTGTCATTATAGATATGTTTTCCAAATGGGTGGAAGCTTTTCCGACCAAAAATCCAGATGCAGCTACTGTTGCAAAAATCCTTGTTAGGGAAATTATTCCTAGATTCGGCATACCGGAAAAGATCTACAGTGGCAATGGCACACCCTTTGTAAATCAAACTATACAACAGTTGAGCCGATATTTCGGAATTTCCTTGAAAAACCATTGTGCATATCATCCACAATCTGCAGGACTAGTAGAGAGGCATAATGGGGTTTTGAAAAATAAACTTAGGAAGTTAATTAGTGAGACACAAAAAAATTGGGTGTACTGCCTGCCTCTGGCACTGTTGAGCATGAGAACTGTTCCAAATGCAAAGGGGTTAACTCCTTTTGAAAAAATTATTTGGGAGGGCATATTATATACCTCAGTGGAAACCTCTCATGCCTGCAGACCAGGAGGCCGACAGTTCACTTGCAGAATATATGAGATGACTTCTAAGTAATAAACAACTTTTGCAGTTAAATTCTGTTTCAGATAAAGAACAAACCAGACCATCGGAAGCAGCAGTAGTCCCAGGCACATGGGTCTGGGTGAAAGTCATCAAAAAGAAGAATTGGACATCACCGAAGTGGGAAGGGCCATACCAAGTGCTACTGTCAACACCCACTGCAGTCAAGATTGCAGAGCGAGTGTCTTGGATTCACCTGACACACTGTAAACTGGTTAAAAACTTTGAACTGGACAAAAAACTTGTTACTGCTACACAACAAGAACAAAATGACCAGATATGGAGCAAATAGAAATACAGAACAACCTCAGAAGTATTGCATGATCATTCTGTTAACTATACTGATAACAATAATCTTTTTGCTGTGGCCTTTCCTTTTTCCAGCCACATGAGCTGAACTGAATAAACGTGATGCGTTGCACATAGACTGGCATCCAAACTTTAACACTTATCAAGCGATCAAACATGTGTATGCTGAGACTTTTAATGTTTCAAATTGTTGGGTTTGCACAGCTATACCAACAGCATACGGGGGATTATTAATGACTGCTGTCCCCCTAGGGGTCAATGAGACCTGGGAAAATTTGATTTTCGATACTATGACTGTAAAATCACAAGACAAAATAGCATTGTACCTGCCTGTTACACAAAAGGGAATTGTATGTTTTTACAAAAATGATACTGTTCAGGTGGGTTGGAGCAATTGTAATGTGACTGTTCCTTACAAATGTTATACCAAAGCTAATAATGCAGGTTCTATTTGTGATACAAACTATGACTCATTTCTTGAATCAATGCACAAAACAGTTAATGAAGTACAACATAATCCTATTCTTTTTAAGCAACTATCTATCATTGATAGAAAAATGTCTCATGCAGGGCAAGTATATATTAATACTAAAGTAGAGGACTGTTATTTTGTGTGTGGGGAAAAAAGCATACAAATTGTTACCTGAGAATTGGTCCGGCAGTTGTTTTTTGGGTTACCTGGTTCCAGCCATATGACACACTGCAGTTCTGCCTCAGGGAAGAATTTGAAATGTCAGAGAGGTCACCAAGAAACCTGGAAATCCAATCAAGAAACCTAAGAATCCAGTGGGACGAATCGAAGCAGGCTGGAGAAACCATAACTCCATAAAAAACAAAGATAAACTGACACACATGGACTTGAGTGACACTATTATATCGAGGGCAGGTATAGCTCCTGCATATGGCACAGTAAAATCGATTTGGGAGCTGAGGAAACTGTCCAAACTTCTCGAAGTAATGAGCAATGCAACTGATGAACTGAACGCTATGAGAACTGTGGTGCTTCAAAACCGCATGGCTCTCGACTTCACCCTAGCGGTGAAAGGCGGTACTTGCGCTTTAATAAAAGAGGAGTGCTGTTCATATATTCCTGACAACCAGCATGAGATAAACAACCACCTTGAGGTAATTCAGCAAGTGTCAGCCATGACCAAACCAGGCCCAAAGCCACTGATGGATTTTTTCCAGAATTTGTTTGGGGGCTGGGGTACCATCCTAATGAACATCCTGATTGCCATTTGTGTGGGATTACTCCTATTAGAAGTGTGTGTTTGTTGTGGTATTCCCTGCATGAAAAGATTAATTAAAGATTTTATAGACATGTCAGTTTCTGAAACTTTGTATCAAAGTACTGAATTTGAAGAACTGTTGAAAAATGAAACACTTTCATAAGTCTAAACTGAATGACTCTCTTAACTGCAAATTCTGAATGAAAGAGGTTAGGAGAAGAAGCAAACTGTTTATGCTTTTGAAAAATAGAATAGAAAGTATTAACAGGGGGGAAATATCAGAAAAAATATGTATTAATGTATGTGTTTAGTGCCTATTAGAAGCTAAAAGAGTTAGCACATTTCATTCTATTTTATGTACAGCTTAGTTTTGCATGAAATTACAAGATGCTTTCTGAAACTGCAAGATGCTCTCTGACCTAGTATTTGCTAGCACAGCAAAATTCATGTTTATGCCTTTTGGAAATTTACTGAGAAGCAGGTGATTATCTGCTAGATCAGGAAAATAATGAATAGAACAATACTGTTTTCTATAATGTTATTGAACTTGAACAGTCAGCTCTGTTCGTGTTATGAGAACATGCACAGCTACAGAAAAAGATAGATACAGTTGAACAAAGACTGCTTGAAGAAATGAACTATAATATGTGCTTGCTTTGTGCTCGAATTATCCATAGTACCTTGAATGGTAACATCATATATTGAGAAGTTGTATCTAACCGGTGGTCTCCAAGGCCACATTGTTTTTCTTAGGAAGTTTTTTCATAAACTTGAAAATATCAGCAGAAAATCATGGACAAACAGCTGCTATGAAATAATATCGTAAGAACTTGTGATTTCTTACATCAGCTTAGTAGGCAATGTCTTGTAAGAAATGTATAAGAATGGCTACACTTCCTGATTCTAGTTAGACAAACTCTGTATTAGCACGTTTTTGTCTCCTTGCTGCAAGAATTAAAGTGCCTTAACCTGAACCTGCTGTGTGTTGATCTTTTTGAAGTTGTTTTTTCCTTTGACAGTATTAAAAATGTATGCCACAGTTTTATATCTAAATTTGTGTTAATAAATTTTATAAACACATCAAAAATATTGTTTATTTGTGTTAGTTTAGTTAATTTTGTTGCACTATACTGTCAATTTAAACTTAAATAGTGCCATATCTAATTTTTGTCAGTTACCAAAGCATTCTTTGATAAATAATTTTCATTCATTAGTATAATGGAGTGTAACTATTTCCAATTGGAAGCATATCTAGGACTTATCCAATTCATTATTATTTTAATTATAGATGCCTTTATATAAGTTTCAATCTCTGGGAATTTTTAACCCCCCTTGTTCCCATTTTCTGATATGAGAATATGCCACACTATTTCTTTTGGGGTACCATAGGAATTTCATCAGAGTTTAAGTGATTTATTTAAGGATGTTCTTTCCTGGTGGAAGTAGAAGGGCTTGTGCTATATATAATATTTTAGGTAACAAAACCATTTTTATCAGTTGTAACCTATCATCAAATGTTATAAACACATTATTCCATTTGCTTATTAATGTCTTGATTAAGTCTATGGCTTTAGCATAGTTTAGCTGTAAGGTTTCCTCTATATTCTTGCTTAGGACTGTTGCTAAATAGTCTAGAGTTGAAACTTGATTTCCAGTAATATGATTAACTGGAACCTGTATGTTCTTTTTTTATTTAATAATAAATATTTTGATTTAGATTTGTTGAAGGAGAGTCCTGAGATTTTTTGGAAACTTGTTGTTACTATATCCACTTCACCTAACACGTCCTTAGAGTTGCATAAGGTAAGTAAGACATCATCAGCAAACATCATTATTTTAGAAATATATTGGTCATATATATTTATACCTCTTATCTTTGGGTTAGTACGTATTAAAATGGCAAGTATTTCTATGGCCAGAGCAAATAGGATAGGGGACGTGGGACATCCTTGTATAGTACCTCTAGTGATTTGGATTGCTTTGGAAGTAAAGGGACCTATTTTGACATATGCTAGATTATTTTCATAGATTTTCTTTATCATTGTTATAAAAAAGAGGGGGAATCAAATAACTGTACGACTTTAAATAAATAACCCCATTTTAAGGAGTCATAGGCCTTTTGCATATCTAGACCTATTATCAATGCATCATGGTTTCCTCTATTGAGGTAATCTATCATAGTTAATACTCTTTTAATATTATCCTGTGTATGCCTGTTATGTATGAAACCTGTTTGGTCTTCATTAATTAGTTTGGATATGGGTATTTTCAATCTATTAACCATAATTGACATAAATAGTTTATAATCATTATTTAGCAAATAAATTGGTCTATATGAGTTGCAATGATTAGGGTCCTTATTCTCTTTTAATATAGGGGAAATTGGAGAATATCTCCAAGAAGGAGGAATATTTGCTAATGTTTGAACTTCAAGAAAGGCTTTATGTAGGAGGGAGATTATAGAAGAAGGGACAGTCTATAAATTGTGATAATTAAGCCATCTATTCCAGGTGCTTTATAAGACTTACTAACTTTAATCCCATCTATAATTTCCTTTTGAGAAATAGGTTTTTGTAGCTCTAACTTAAGTTCCTCAGGAATTCTTGTTATGTTGGGAACTATATTCTCTAACTTCTCACATTCATTTGTACTTATGTTATCTTTATGATGCTCTGCATAATGATAATTAAGAGCCTCCAGAATGTCCCCTATGTCTGAGACTTTTTTTCCTTTTCCCTTCATGAAAGATACTATCAGTGTTATTAATTTTTGATTGTATCTTAACTTTCATAGATAGGTTATGAAGATGCTTTTGAGAGGTAGCAAAAGAAGAGAAAAATATGCTTCTTCTTCTACTTGACAATGTAAACATATTCTATTTTTTTATTTTATGACATATTGACTTTTACTACCAATTTATCTATTACCAGTCTTTACAAAAAATCTTGACATTCTACTTTCTGATTACATCATTTGCTTCTTATTTTTATAGCTTTATTTTTCATCTTTTAGATTTTTCCATGGTTTCACATAGTAATGTTTTATCATTTCATTCTTATATAATTTTCATTTTCCCTTTTCCTTAAATTCATGGTTTCATAAATTCATATCTAATTACTAAGCTAGTTTTCTGAGTAAGCCATTCTAATCTTAACCGGTTTCCTTCCCAAAGGTAAAAATAAAACACTGTACCTAGTATCTGTAAGTCACACACTTAAACATTATACCAAACCCCAAACTTTAGCTGTATATATTCTTTTTCATCCATTTCTTTTCTTTTTTCATTTGTACCTATCCCTTTAAATCTTCTTTTTCTATATTTTACTCTTTTCCCCAAATATGTTTCCAAATGTTACTACCTCCCAGTTTATTTCTTCTTCATTACTTAGTTCAGAACCTTCTTCTTTGTCCTCTTTATTATTTTTTTTCCATCATCCAAATGTTCTTCTATTTCTGCTACATTTAACATTTCTTCTTTTTGTTCATTTTATTTTCTTTCATTTTCTTTTTCCTTACTGTTATTTTCAATTTTGCAGTCCATCAAATTTTGTTACATTTATTACATTTGTTACATTTATAACATTTCAATTCACTTTTTTTGCATCATGTCCATTTCCTCACCAATATAACATTTTCTTTTGTCAGAGTTACTTATCAAATGTACTTCTTTTCCTTAAAAAAAAGTTTTGGGTTGTCCCCAGTATTTTATTATAACCCTATTCCCCTCCACATTTATCATGCTAGGTATATGTATGATGTTTACTCTCTCTATTTTTAACACAACATTACAATCCTAGCCACCAGTCCATAAACCCTTTTGTCATAAACTTTTGCAATGTCCAGTACGTCTTTACATAAAACTTTGAAATGTCCATTCAAAGTCTGCCTTTCTACCTCTTTTGGAAATTGTACACAAGTCTTCTTTTTTGTTTTCCTGTTAAATGCTTTTATCACATAAAGATTCCATGGATAACAGTCTTTCATTTTTCATATTCTCCAAGATATGTTTCCATTAAAAAAACAGTCTCAAATATAATGTCACAAAAAAGTTTCTGTTAATAAGAATACATGCTCTTACCTCGTGTGCTTTTACACCCAAAGGAGCTATTAAATTGTACCACAATTCATACCTGTCCATTTCTTTCTCTTCTTTACTTTGAATCCTTACCACATACTTCCGTTTCTCATTTTCTTCTGCCTTCTTTTCTGCTGCTCCACTTTTGCCCTCTTTTACGTTATCTGCATATGTTTTCTGTTCCATCTCACCACTATTCTTCAGTATCTTCTCTGCATCCTCTTTTTGTATTTCTCCATAATGTCCAACCCAAGAAACATCTCCTTCATTTTCACTCTGCACCACCATTTCTTTAAGTAAATCATCCCACAACTCTCCCAACTGGAGGGTTGTATTACACATCCATTTGCTGAGTTATCCCCATCAAACAGGTTTCTTTGAAACATTTCCTCAAATCCTGCACACATTCATCAGTCTTGATATTTGTTTTCCCCTTCATTTCTTCCACTACTACATCATCTCCTTTGCTCCCCATCTCTTCACCTGAAATGGAGGAAGTGCTCCTCCAAAATGGGCCTCACTAAAAACAATGATGAGTAGAGGAAAATCGCTGATGCCGTGGCCAAATTTCCCCTAGTAATTAAAATAGCACCTGGGGTCTCCCCTGAAAAGACGCCACTTGCCTAGTGGGAACAACCATATTAACAAAGGATAAAAAGATAATAAAACAAAAATATACTCTATGTACATTAGGTATGACAGGGAAGGGAGATGAGGTGGAACAGTAAGCATGAGCCTGTTTACTCTCCCTAGTACATAATGTTCCCCTCTGTTTGCTCTGGTCTCTAGACTCTGATTGTGACTTTTCCTCTTCATTCTGGGCACATTTCTAATGACTTTCCTCTGGATTACTTTTAGTAGCCAGATGCCTTTCTTGCTGAATGGCATCCAAAAATGAACAGAGTAATCAAAGTGTGACCTGAGCATGGTTCTGTGGAGAGAAAGTGTTACTCACTTGCTTCTGGAATTTATCCCCTTGAGTTTACACCAGTTAAGTTGGCTGGCTACTGCTACTGTCCTTTCACTCTGCCCTTGGTGATCTATTTGATTAATCTGACCAGATCCTTTTCAACCAGCTAGATTTCATAATGATTTGCTCCATGACTTGCAGCTGCTTTTAGGCCTAAAGATTCTTGAAGTTTTCCTGTCACCCCCCTCCCCAATTAAAGGCATACCATACTTATATACAATCTTCAGGGATTTCTGCAATGGCCAATGAGCTACTGAAAGCCTCCATCAGGGTATTTACCATAACACTGCTCACATTCTTTAAGACACAGAGAGACAGCTCATGGGGTACTTATGCTTCTTCCTTATGGAAACCAGTTCATTTTCAATGTCTTACTCTATCCCATGGCCTGTTCACTGATCTCCTTTTCCACTATATCATACTTCTTTCCCAGTATGGCACCCTTTATGTCATTCCTTCCTTAATAATTATTGTCTATTAGCAATCAGTTAAGTAGGTGCAACATTCCTGATTGCCAGCAGGCTGGACAGCAATCACCCAGAGCTGAGAGTAAAAAGCAAATTCAGTGTGAGAAAAATCTTTTGAAATGCATAAGAACAGCAACCAGTTATTTCATTTCTTGTTCAGCTGAAGTATTTTTTTCTCATTTTGTGTACTTAATTACAGCAATAAGTACAAGTAAATTCAGCACTGTGATT
The DNA here is from genome assembly GCF_019279795.1 of Protopterus annectens. Classification (NCBI taxonomy): domain Eukaryota; kingdom Metazoa; phylum Chordata; order Ceratodontiformes; family Protopteridae; genus Protopterus; species Protopterus annectens. The sequence continues at coordinate 1,134,464,310 of NC_056743.1, forward strand.
ACATTACAGTGCGGTCATGGTGGTGCAGTGGTTAGTGTTGTCACCTCACAGCAAGAGGTTCTCCAGTTCGATCCTCGGCTGGGGTGCCTTCTGTGCGGAGTCTGCATGTCCTCCCTCTGGTCACGTGGGTTTCCTCCGGGTACTCCGGTTTCCTCCCACATCCCAAAGACATGCTCTAGGTGAATTAGACACTCTAAATTGGCCCTAGGTGTGAGTGTGTGCATGTGTGTGCCTTCTGTGGAAGGTTGGGCGCCGGGCTGGCAACTCGACACCGTAAAACTCCACTGCCAATCATGAGTGGACAGGTGTTCTGCTGTGGCAACCCATAACCAGGAAAAAGCCGAAAGAAGAAGAAGAAGAAGATTACATTACAGTGGAACAAGGCGCTGTGGTTGAACTTGAATAGAACAAGGCATCCACATAAGTAGTGATGCAGGTGTGATCGATACCATAGTGTAATCTGTGCTGCCAGTCTTAATGAGTTAAACACTACAAACAAATAGAGCTTGACAGCAAAGGTGTAGGCTGAAAGGAAGCTGGCAAAAAGCATCAAGAGATATAAAGAAGAAAGAAGGAAGGGAGATTACAAAACACTGGGAAAAGCAGGGGTATTGAATGCAAACTTTATTTATTGCCTTTCTGCTTGTCTTCTTCTACTGTGCTTTCTCCACCTCCACACACACTATCTTCAATCTTTTGTAGGACTTGTTTTAGCCCTAGTTGCTAGCTTAACCATTCTGTGAAGCTATATTGGCCTTCTCTTTCTGTGTCTTCCTCAAACTCTATTCATAAGTCTGAGTACTGAATTCCTAAGTCCAATATCTTGTTATCTGCTTTAATTTTGTCCCCAGTTCTCTGAATTCCATGACAACACTCCCTACTTCATCAGAATCCAGTCTCTTAAAGATGTACACTTTCATCTTTGCTCTTGTGTTCTTACCCTTTCTCCACTTGTCACATAATGGACATCCCTGACCTCCTCCGCCTTGCTTAGGACTATATCCAGAATTTTGTACTTTTCAATATGGCCCTGCACCAACTAGTTGAACCTATCTTATCCCAAAAACTTAATCAACACTGACTTCTAGATGATCACTACCTTTCTGATTTAGGATTTAGGATTCAGTCCTGACCTCCAATCACAATCTGTATAGAGTTTTGCATGTTCTTCCCATTTGTGCACAGTTTTACTTCATACTTTAGTTATTTCCCACAGCACCAAAGGCTGGGTGGCTGACTGCCTAGACTAAATATTCCATGCACATGTTGCATTTATCCTTACCTAGTGTCCTGTCTCATAGCTGAAACAAGTCAGAGGAGGACCAGTACTTTTACCCAGTTAGAAAATAATAAATAAGTTAAATTGTGTTGGAGTTCAGTATCTCCTTGCATGCTGCTGGCAGATTTAGATACTCAATGGCTATGACTATCTTTCTCCTACCTCACTCAGTTTTTCTCTCCTATACTCTATTATTTTTCTGCCTTGATGTGCCCAAAGGCTAATATGTTATATCAGCCCTCTTCATTCCCTGTTACTCCTGCTCTTGACTACCAAGCCTCTTTCACTAGATTCTGAGTCTAACTGCTCTGTTGCCTCTTCATGGGTAGTGTCTCTCCTCTCTTTGATTTACCTTTGACACCCTTCTTTATGTAGCTTGCCTCTTCACTGCCATCCCTCCATTCTCAAGCATTACTGAAAAATCTATTTATTTACTTATTCATTCATTCATTCATTCATTCATTCATTCATTCATTCATTCATTCATTCAATCATTCATTCATTCATTCATTCAATCATTCATTCATTCATTCATTCATTCATTCATTCATTCATTCATTCAATCATTCATTCATTCATTCATTCATTCATTCATTCATTCATTCATTCATTCATTCATTCATTCGTTCGTTCGTTCGTTCATTCATTCATTCGTTCATTCATTCAGTCATTCATTCATTCATTCATTCGTTCATTCGTTCGTTCATTCATTTGTTCGTTTGTTCATTCGTTCGTTCGTTCATTCATTCATTCATTCATTCAATCATTTATTTATTCATTCATTCATTCAATCATTCATTCATTCATTCATTCATTCATTCATTCGTTCGTTCGTTCATTCATTCATTCATTCATTCATTCAATCATTCATTCATTTGTTCATTCATTCATTCATTCAATCATTCATTCATTCGTTTGTTCGTTCGCTCGTTCATTCATTCATTCATTCATTCGTTTGTTCATTCGTTCATTCATTCATTCATTCATTCATTCATTCATTCATTCATTCATTCATTTGTTCGTTCATTCATTCATTCATTCATTCAATCATTCATTCATTCATTCATTTTCTTTGGTTTACCAGGAAAGTCCAACAGGGCACAAGTCCCATTTTCAGTGGTGGTCCGGTGAGAAAAGTTCCACATAAAATACATCTCTACAATGAACAACAATAAAAATTAAGTATTTTAAGTATTACTTTGCAGGTAATAAAGAGAGAAATAGCAAATACATTTATTATATACTTTAGACATTATATTATTTTACGTAAGCCAAAGACATGTTAACATGTAATAGCTGGAGATACAAGAACAATGATAATGCACATAGGCTCAGGATATATATATTGCCATTAATTAGGTAGGATGTCACTAGAGAGGGAATAGAAAATAGAGAAACAGGAAGGATATAAGCAAAAATAATCAAATAAAATGTAAGTAGAACAAGTTCTGATAGTGGACAGGTTGAGATAACAGTAGGTAGGTAGGTAGGATGATGAGGTGGGTAATGAGGGGTATTAGCAGGAGAGGATTATGGATACAAGTTAGTTGGAGGACCAGTAGTGAGGATGAAAGAGAAAGAGACATGGATAAAAAAAGTGAAAGAGACAGGGTGATTGTAGATTGGTGATGGAATGGAAACAGAAAGAAAGATGGTTTCAGTCAGGATGGGGGCATGAGCAAAGACATGAAGAAGTTAGGTGTTATTTTAGATTGCATTTGAAATATGTGGTAAGGTTGTTTTGTCTTAGGATGGGTGGGATGGATTTCCAGTGCTTAGTAACATGGGTTGAATAAAGTGAGTCACCCGCACTGTTATGAGGTTTGGTCCTGGTCAGGAGATATTTGTTTTGTGAGTGGAGATTCACTAGCAGGGAAGTAGTGTTTGATTTTGTAGTAATGGGCAGGAGTTGGGTTTATGTATTAATTTGTGGGCAGTAAGCAGTTGGGAGTAGGTAAGGTAATTAGTTTGAGCTGGTGTAGGTGCTTCAGTGCACAAACGTCTAGTTTATTTTCTAAGGTGGAGTGAAGGTTAGGATGGGTGCTGCACAGAGAAGTGAAGGGAGAGGATAAGCTGTTGCTATAGTAGTCAGTGAGAAATGGTTTGTTTCTGTAGAGGAAGCACAACCTTTGGTGAGTTTTCTTGATGGCTTGAGTGATGTATTGATCATATTTTAAGTTATCATCAATTGAGACATCAAGAAGCTTTATGTTGGAAAATGCTTCATTTGAGATTTTATTTGCTGGTGTGATGCTGAAGGATTGTTTCTGTACTGACAGAGGTTTGGGTAAAAAAATCACTAATTTGTTTTTGTTTTTTTTTGGTAACCAAACATCAACTCAGTCAAAGAAGTCCTGAGTCATCTTGTGGAATAGCGGTAGACTTGGTGCAGAGCATTTAAGTGTAGCATCATCTGCATATTTTACTATGGAGACTTCTTTGGTAGCTTTGTGGAGAGTATTAGTGAATATGTTAAATAATAAAGGGCCTATTACAGAGTCCTAAGGTATGGCAACAGAAACAGACAGAAAGGGGAAGAGATCTTGTTTCCAATTTACAGCCTGGAGTCTGTTGGAGCGGTAGCTGTAGAACCAGCTATGGGATGAATGGGGGAGTTATGGGAAAGATAGTTCATGGAGCAGGCACTGGTGTGAAACTGTGTTAAATGTTTTTGACATCGCTATAAGAGGGAAGATGCGTGGCTGCTGGTACTTCTATTAGAGTTTATGATTTCAGTTTAGCAGAGCAGTAGTAGTGCTGTGGTGAGGTCAGAAACCATGCTGAGTTTTGGAGAGTAGATTGTTATTGTGGAGCTGAGAAAGACATTAGGAATGAATGCATTTTTGTAATATTTTGGAGAGTTGAGGTGGAATGGCTATAGGTCAGTAATTGGAGAGGTTGGTGGATGTTCCCTCTTTATGGAAAGGATTGATGTGAGATGTTGTTACAGATGGCATGGACATAGCTTAATGTAATTGATTGGTTTATGAGTATTAATATGTATGCTATAGCATCTGCACAATTCTGAGATATTCTGATGGCAGGTTGCCAGTAGCTGATGTGGATTTGTTTAGTTTTAGAAGGTGTTTAGGAGGTGTTTCTGATAAAAGAAGTAGATACTGGTAGGAGGATGAAAGGATTTAGATGGTGATTAGTACTGTTTGGGAAAGTGAGGCTTTTGAGTGTTTTGTTGTTAAGTAGGTTGAAGAGGCACTGTAAGAAATATGCATAGAATTGGGTAGCTGTAGGGACTGAGTTTCTGTTGGTAGCTGGTGAAGAAGTCATAGTTTTGCCTGGGTGTAATAGTCTTTTGATTGCTTTCCATAAAAGCTTAGGGTTCTGTTGGTAGATGCCTTGGAGCTTGGAAAAGTATTTTGTTTTGTTTGCTCTGATTTTATTTTTTAAAAGGTTTCTAAGCTGTCTAAAATATTGCCATTTTATGGTGTTTTGTCAGTAGACCATGCTCTCACAATGTTTATCCCTGTTTAGCAAGACTTGCCTGGTTTCTCTTGTGAGCCATGAGACTGGGCTGGCTTGGATTCATTTTGATCTGATGGGAGTTTGTTCATTTAGTATCTTAAGGAATGTGTTGTTAAAGTGAGTTATTGTGTCACCTAGGGGTAAGTATTTTAGAATATCCCAGGTATATTTGTTGAGGGAGCTAAGGAAGATGTCATTACTTAAGGAGGAGCATGTATGCACATTATTATAGATTACACGTTTATATGCATGATTAGATTGTTACACATCAAAGGTCAGTAGATGGTCACTGATGGTGGCAGGTAGGTAGACAGTGGTGCTAATTTTGTTGGGGCATTTTATTCATCTAGCTGAGAGCTTTCATATGAAGGTAAGGTGTTCTGTCTGTGTTACTTGGTTGTTGAAATATTTAGAAAAATGTGAACATTCTATGCATATAAATTAATATAATAAAAACAACAGTCCATATCTATTTACCTGCACTAGACAGAGGTCAAATATTAATGTAGTTGAATTTACCACTGTGTAAGCTTTAATATGAAATCTTTTAAAACCTTGTGCATAGCATGGTTTTGGAATTATTGATGCAAATATGAACAAGCAATACTTGATGCCTAGAGGTGTCAGTAGGAGTTAATTGCAGATGCAGATGAAAGGGTCTAGGATTAAGATGTATATTGCCATCAATAGCAAGCTTAGACAAGAGGTGTGTATAGTGAAATTTTTTTTATATTTAATTTCACCTTTAAATTATCTGTGCATAGTGTTTTCTTCCCTGGTGTATTGTAAATAAAGAAAGTATGGGATGTGATAGAGTGTAGGCTGAGTGCTATAGCAAGGTGAGCTAGGGATGATTTAGACTTATAGTGTAGTGTCCCGGAGGTGACAGTGAAATTGGGTAACAATGGAGTTTGATAAGATGCAACATGAGCAAGAATAGATAGTAGAAGTAGAGACAGTAAGTGAAAGGGCAGCATCATTTAGTTATAGTAGAAAAATAGTTTTGAAGACATCAATAAGGAGTTATTAGTAGAATAAATTAAGGTATTGCTGTTTAAATAGAGGTGGGTGGATGGAATAGTAGGGGAGGAGAAAAGGTAGAGTGAGCAGTGAAGGACCAAAAGAAAGGTGGTGTGATGTAATATAGCTATGTATAAGATGGAAGAACAAATGGAGGGGTTATACTGTGTATGACTGGTTGTAGGTATGGAGGGGTGGGCATTAGGGAAGTATAAATGTAGTTGTAGTGGGGGGGTGAGAATTGGGGGTAGTGTGGGGGGGTGAGCCCAAGATAGGAGAGGGAGAAAATAGTGGGTTCCAGCACCTTAGAGAGAGTACATAGCCAAAAACAATCAATAGAGCAGTCACTGCTAGAGTTTTCATGCAAATAACTAAGAGTGCTTATTAGTATAATTGCAAAAGTAAATCTTAGACTCTGTAGTATTAAAAGCAATAGAAAAAAAAACAATAAGGGTGGAAAGACATAATAGTAATACACCAAGTATTATCAGTGAAACTCTAGGGCACGAAAAAGTGAAAAGCAAAGCATCATAAAATTGACTTTGAAGGCAAAGAAGGAAATTCAAAAAAGCAGTAGCTAGAAAGAGCAATTAAGAAAGTACAGGCTGCCAGCAAGAGTAGTATGTAGCTCATTAATCAGAGATGGTAGGGGAGGGGAAAATTGAAGAGCAGTGGAAGCAACTTTTGATTTTAGTTCTGAAAAACAGAAAAAAGCAGACTACTAAGTACTGGTCATTTAGAGAAGAGACATTAAATTTGGTACCATTTTGAAGACAGCATGATTAGGATAACAGAATGTACAAGTCATTTCCCCTTACACTGAGTAAAAAACAAGTCTATGAGCTTTTGCAGGGCTGGATGTTCTATGTCCATTCCTCTCTTGTCAGAGACCAGTGTTTCAGTGACACCAGCAGAATTTACACTCACTTTTTGGCATCACTGCCTGCAGTTCCGTTTCCTGTCCATAGTTTTGCATTTCATTGTAATACCACTCAACCATGCTTTGAGTCTGTTTTCTCCCAAGTGATTTTTTTTGGTGCCCCTTTTCCTATTCTTTCCGCATTCTGGGTACACAAACTCTGCTTCCTGCAGTTGTGGCATATTCTCTCCTTCATTCTTAGGTTAAAGGTACAGTCCTTAAGAAGTACCTTTTTTCAACTACTCTCTGAACAAGACATGGTCATTTTTCCAGGTTTCCTTTCACTAGTCAGTCAGTTCCAGGTCCTTCTTTCTTGCCCACTGCTGCAGCCAGTCATTATACTCCCAGTCTGTCTCCCGTCTCAGTGTACTGTCTGTTGACACAGAAAATATTTTCAGAATGGTAACTCCACTGCTCCCCCTACAGTTTAACATATTTCTGCCTCCCCCTGGCCTTTTTAGTACTACCTCATCTGTTTCTTCTGACACCAAAACATGAAAACAGTCCTCCCATTACTTGACCTCTTTTGTCACTTCTTCCTAAGTCTACACTGTAATACAATCTCTGCCGTCTCCTTTGCGAAGACTCAATCTTCTTGATGAATGAGTAATCACTTACCAAAGCAGACTTTGTTCACCTCACTCTAGTCCTTGCCTCTTTCACTTTCTTTACTATGTTCCTACCCTTGCTATCTGCAGCCTTACCCTTCAGTTCCACTACTCCAGCTGTTGGCATGATCTGTGTTAGCTACTTCAATCCCTGCAATGCATGTGCCCCCTTTTCTTCCCTTCAGCCCCCTTACTATAAGCCCTCTGCACTATTCTGCCCTTATCACTCTCTGCCCCTCTCATTTAGTTGACTGACCTTCCCTGCCTACTTTCTTCCTGCCTTCCTTGAGGTACCGACTCCTTCATAGTCACTTATGGCTGTATTTTCCTTTCATCTCTTGTCACTACAGCCTAGCCTTGTCTTTTTCATATATCCAACTTCTCCTTTCACTACATTCTGTATAACACAACTTATCAATACACCTCTTATAGCCTCTGGCTATGTCCTCTTCTCTGTTACCTTTGTCATCCCACCTTTTCCCATCTATATCCTATCTACTAGCCTTCTGAATTCTCTTCTTTAGTCTGATTCTAGTCATTCTCTCTTTACTAGCAACCTATTACCATCCTTAGCTTCTATACTGTCCCATGAATCTCTTACATTTTTCAGAAGACATTACTATTTTTGCCATCTAAGAGGTAACTGTAAATAAATAGATAAAAACTGTAAATGAATAAATAAATAAATATAGCTGAGCCAAATTACTGCCATTTTTGCTGAGCACATGACACAGCTCTCTGCTACTGTTCTCTATGCTGTCTATATGGAATCTGGGTTGCGGGTGAAAAAAAGATCTGGCGTCACAGGTATTTAACTTGTAAAAAATACATATAGAAATGAAAAATGTACCTTTTCTGGGTTAATAGATAGGACAAGCATTGTGCTTGGGCTGTTCTTGAACTCAGAAAGCATACATAAAGTGTACACTTACTGTACACGTTCTGGTAACCTTTATAAATCTGGCCTTTACTTAAAACATATGGATATATAAATATATAAGTAAGTAATTGCTCCACCTCTATTCTCAGAACTTTGTGTGTGTGCTATAATTTCACAGGGATACCTTTTGTTAAGCAGCATATAGGGCATTTCTAACACTGACGTTCCTCAGTATGACTACCTAAGTAAAATTCCACATGGGTAATGATCAACATCTGGCCAATTATTATCGCTTAATTTATATTACATAGTAAAATGAGAAAGTATGCATCAATAGCTCAGTCTTATGTCAAATCCATAAGTCTTTAAGAAGTAGATAATACTGTTCTGACACCAGATGTACACAAATAGTATTTTGCTTTGTATCTTTATTTATAGCTATATCTACAGATGTGTATACATAGCCCCCACACACACACACACACACACACACACACACACACACACACACACACACACACACACACACACACACACATAGATATACATATATACATAGGTGGAGTCTTAAAGATAAATGATCACATGAACGAACACTTTTTAATGGTGAAAAGAAAACTGAATGCCCATGTAAGAGAACATTTGTTTTAATGGAGTTTCTGCCAGCAGTCTTTTGGATGGGACTGCTATGCAATGGGGTAAAAGAATTCGCCCTTACCCCTCTCTTGTGCAAGCTTGGAGGAAGTATAACTAGCAGGGGGTGTGGCAGGTGCAGATATGCTTGTCCCCTGCAAAAAAAATAGGAAAAAATATTTTTTTTTTTGTGTACACACACATAATGAGCATTTGCCCTAAAGTGTTCACTCTATAGAGGTTTGCTCATATGAGTGTTGAGACACTCATCTACATCTGTATATATATATATATATATATATATATATATATATATATATATACATATATAGATACATATAGATATATATAAAACATCCTGTTCTGCAAGGCACGATATGGTTATTTCTAATGAAAAAGAAATACAAAATTATTTGGTCTATCAGATGCACATCTGCTCATGTGTATGTGTGGATAAGCATAGCTGTATTTTTTATTAAATACCACATTCCTCTCATGACATTTCATATACATTGAGGCCTTAGAAGCCCCCTGTACCCACCAAACATCAATAAATCCAACACTCACACTCACACTTACACCTCCCTACCCTTACACACATACAAAGTACAAAAACACACACAAACGCTCACTCACCTGCAATTTCAGTCACCATAACACTACATGCAATGTACCAGAAATGCATAAGTGCAGATTCAAGATATTCAAATTCGCTCTTATGCACTTTCGGAATTCTGGTTTTTGGCTTCATGGGCTCGGGTTACTGAAATTTGGGATTTCAGTAATTCGAGATTATGAAGTGTAACCGTATCCAGACGTGCCTGAAAGATGGAATTGTACTAGTTTGAAACATGTTTTATGAAGAATGGGGGTAAAGACGGTCTTAACAATAATGATTAAAAAAAAAATGTTTGGCTCTTCAAATTTCTCTGATAACTATATAAAATAAACATCATATGTTCTAATTAGTACTGTCACTATTCCTCTAATATTAGCTTTTTTATTTACTACATATTTATTTTTGCCACTTTAAATAAAGCTTATTGTAATGAATATATAGCTATGAAATGGAGTGCAACATTTTATTTCATCATCATATTTTCAGTGCTTTTTTGTTACTGAGGAGGATTACAGGGTTGCAAAACAGATGGACTATTAAGGAAGTGAGACTCATAGACACTGTTCCAGCTGTTAATCAGCTGTAAGATGGAGAGAGTCTGCACAGCAGTATTGTTGTATCTGTTTACACCATAAAAACAAAATAATGTATGCGGTCACTACAAGCCAGTATGGTAAAATGAATGGTGCACTAAGCAGCAAACCCATACATCATTCATCGCAGTGAGGTGCTGAGCTCGGCTGCTAAATGAAAGCATCACAGGGAATGAGGGTGCAGCTGCAAAGGAGACTGTGCAGAACAGCAGCATGTATGACCTGTAACAGTGAAAGAGCTGTCAGTGCGAGGAAGAAGAGGGCATATTGCAATGATTGTAAACAGCACAGCACTTTACAAAGGAAGGCATAGCTCCAAATGCAAGGGCAGACTCAGCAGTGGGAGGGGCTGTTACAATGTATTTGCATTACAGCACATTATGTGCACTTCATGTATTGCATATAAAGCACTTGGCATTCCCAGTAATAGTCCATACAGGGGGCTGCAGAGAAGCAATATACATCATGCCTCTACCTCTTGGCATAAGAAATCTGGATATAGCATGAAATAATTGTGGGAGAAAGGCCCAAAGACAGGGAAACAAATATTGCTCTTATACACTTTGAAAGTTGTAGCAGCTTTTCAGGCAAAACAATAAAGCCCTGAGCAGGGCAAGCTTAGAAAATTGTGAAAAAACCCACGGATGACTCAGCACATTTCAGTTCACTTTATTCCACAGAAACACAGTACATTAATGCTCCACCATACATTTTCATTTTAAAAATCACTTCTTCAGATGTGGGCTGTTCATACTACTAGTGCTTTTATACCATTCACTTAATTACATTACTTAGGTTAATGATTTAATTGAAAGGCTAATTTAGTTTAAAACCAAAAACTTTTCTTGTTGCATCTCTCTGTACTGCCACAATTAAAACACATTTAGAAAGTTGTTAGAATAAAGGATATGTGTTAGCATGCGTTTTCTGAAGAGCATGAAGTCTGAAACTCATATGTGTGTCATTATTTAGTGACTTTAATCCTCACATTATCCCAGTGTTTTGTAAGAACACCACAAATTTTGTGTGAGAAATAGATTAAAAGTAAGATGTAAAAATCTGGGCATTCAGTGAAAATCTGGACAGTCGAGATGTATGATACATATACTTGCTACGCACACACTCACACATTGAACTGAGTAAGTATGTATTTAGTGTGTGTGTGTGTGTGTGTGTGTGTGTGTGTGTGTGTGTGTGTGTGTGTGTGTGTGTGTGTGTGTGTGTGTGTGTGTGTGTGTGTGTGCACATGTATGTGTTCAAATGTGCAAGCCTGGATGTTTTGGGGTAACTGATGTGGAAGATGAGATAACTGTACTAGTCATGACACTAAAGGCTTTAGTTCACTTCTGTAAATGACTGATAGTGCAGTTTCAGATGGCATTTCTGGTGTGCGGTACAGTTGTCTTTGAACTGCACCGTGTGACACTCATTTGCATATATACTCCATATCATCTTAGTGTTCCATTATGAAAAAATAAATCTTTGAATTAATTTAGTGAAAAACACCAAGCAGTATTTTAAATTCATCACAACAAAACTTCCGGCACAAAACTAAGCCTACAAACTTTTGTAAGTTTTTTAATTAAGAGAATATCATGCAAATTAATCACATCGAAACAGTTTGTCCATTTGCATTACAAAGTCATTTCCTTGTTCATTCATTCATTCTTTCCTTTTTTGTATTTGCACTGATGCATCCACCCATGCTGGCTTCCTCCCCATCAAATAGAGCTTTGCTATTATAATCTTATGATTCATTAGATTTTACATTTTCCAAACCCATTATAACAAAAACCCATAACAGTCATGATATTGTCAACAATCTATAATACCACAAATAGTTTTCAAGCCACATTTGTTATACTCCCTCAACAATCTTATCCTCACATTTCCCTGAAATATGATACATTTATAAGTAAATTCCTAAAGGTGATTATACATGTGGCATATCAATTTATTCTTAGCGGTGATATCCACCCTAACCCTGGCCCAGAGCTAATCCAGCCCATCTCAATCTCCATCCCACCATCTAGCCCCCAAATATAGTAAACATCCCCAGAAAAGGAACCAATTTACTATTACTAAATATAAACCTCAGAAGTGCACTTAAGAAAATACAAGAATTACGTGCCACCCTCTCTTTATACTCACCAGACATTGTTGTAATATCTGCAACCTGGCTAAAGCCAGACATCAGCAATAATGAAATAATACCCCAGTGTATAACATACATAGGGTAGATAGAAGAAACAAAAGAGGTGGCTATATAGCCATTCTATTTAAAAACAGGCTCATCCTAGAAACTATAGATCAAGTTACCCCAGATTTTAATAATGCAAAAATACTGTTTACTAAACTAAAAATAAACTTCAAGAAATACTTAAATATTGTAAGGGCTATATCCCATCAGGAAATTACCTTCCCATATTAGAAAACATCCTCCACTGGACATCAAAATCCCTGCCTCAGGAAACAATCATAACTGGGGACTTTAATATCAACTGGTTCTCCTGTAACTCACTAAATCCTACCAATCTTATTAACCTCCAAATAATTCAGTCTTCCTCTAGGATTGACAAAACATCTGAAAAGCAGTCAATCCTTGACTGGATCCTAACAAACAGACTCACTGTCTCCCTATACACTGGCTGTCTCCTAGATACTACTACTACTAGATACCTCAGTAATCACTTTCCAAGTTCCAACCTATGTCCTCAGGCACTGAATAAATCCAATAAAACTCACCACTTTCCACCAAATTTGGAAAAAAAGAAATTTTAGTCCCCACGACTTTGTATCCACCCTAAGACTTTGCAATTGGTCACCACTTAAATATCTCCCATTAGTAGAATATTTTAACTCCACCTTCCTTAACATTTTAAACAAACTGACTCCTCCTAGAACAATAAGGATACAATCCAACTTTGCCTCATGGCTAACCAAAGAAACAAGATATCTACTAAAAACAATAGATAAGGCCTGGGAAATATGGTGCAATAACAAAACTGTAGCAAATCATCCGACATATCTAGAATTAAGAAACAAAGCTAAAAGACAAATTGGACAAGACAAACAAAACCACTACAGCAACATCCAATCAA